>NW_026973492.1:0-15828 GCF_036172545.1 Culicoides brevitarsis | reverse complement strand
GGGAAGATTTTTGGAAAAAAGGTGACCGTTGGGAGCGCGGGAGCCGAAAAAGTGGTTTTTCCATATAGAGTGACTTTATATGGGAGTATGGTTTGGTCGCTTAACGCATGGTAGTCATTGTATACGGATTTGGCGTCACTTTTCGAGAAACGGATTTTTATTTGTGGACTGATTTGGGTGAAAATTTGTGTGTATGCTTCTTTTTGGATGTTAATGAAAATTGCCGAAAAAAATTTTGGAATTTTTCGCGGGAAGCCGGAAAACGGGACCCCTCATTTGATAGAACATGCCATCCGCTTAATATTGCCTATCAATGCATATGGAAAAATTTTCAAGTTTATTTTTTTTCGGGAAAAAAGTAGTTTTTGGAAATGTTTGTTGTTGGACATGAAAAATGGGGGCGTTCACGTGTTAGGGAACGCACAAGTATTTCGTAACGTATAAAAATGTAAAATGAGGAGTATGAAAATGTGAAATGAGGAGTATGAAAATGTAAAATGGAGTATGAAAATGTGAATTGAGGAGTATAAAAATGTAAAATGAGGAGTATGAAAATGTGAATTGAGGAGTATGAAAATGTGAATTGAGGCGTATAAAATTGTGAATTGAGGAGTATGAAAATGTAAAATGAGGAGTATGAAAATGTGAATTAAGGCGTATAAAAATGTAAAATGAGGAGTATGAAAATGTGAATTGTGGGCCATGCACCACTACCCACTAACACCACCTTGTTTATGATCGATAATACCATCAGCAATACACTTTGACATGTATGCCAGATGATACATCTTTCATATAAAATGTGAATTCACACATTTTTTAATATACTTTGCGTCCCTCATTCCTACGCATAATATGCTAGGCATCATGTCCATAGGACTTGACGTTGATATGCATATCGTACCGTAAGACAGACGACAAAGACACCTTACACTACAAACCTTACACTTTAATTCCATCATCGAATATTCTTTCATTTTATATATTGTGCATATAACAGATATTATATGACCAACACATAAGTAAAAAAATACCCAGAAACACCTATGAAAAAATTTCATATACCCTTATCAAGAACGTGAGCAGACAAGCCGCTCACATCCGTTCTTTATACTGATTTGCTTGGAGAACACCATTACTCCATAATATAGTTTTGTGAACATTGCAGACTTATGTGACGAAAAAAAAATTTTTTTTGCGGCAAAAAAGTTGTTCCATGAATGTCGTGTTGTCTCATGGGGAGGATGAATTCGGGAAGATTTTTGGAAAAAAGGTGACCGTTGGGAGCGCGGGAGCCGAAAAAGTGGTTTTTCCATATAGAGTGACTTTATATGGGAGTATGGTTTGGTCGCTTAACGCATGGTAGTCATTGTATACGGATTTGGCGTCACTTTTCGAGAAACGGATTTTTATTTGTGGACTGATTTGGGTGAAAATTTGTGTGTATGCTTCTTTTTGGATGTTAATGAAAATTGCCGAAAAAAAATTTTGGAATTTTTCGCGGGAAGCCGGAAAACGGGACCCCTCATTTGATAGAACATGCCATCCGCTTAATATTGCCTATCAATGCATATGGAAAAATTTTCAAGTTTATTTTTTTTCGGGAAAAAAGTAGTTTTTGGAAATGTTTGTTGTTGGACATGAAAAATGGGGGCGTTCACGTGTTAGGGAACGCACAAGTATTTCGTAACGTATAAAAATGTAAAATGAGGAGTATGAAAATGTGAAATGAGGAGTATGAAAATGTAAAATGAGGAGTATGAAAATGTGAATTGAGGAGTATAAAAATGTAAAATGAGGAGTATGAAAATGTGAATTGAGGAGTATGAAAATGTGAATTGAGGCGTATAAAATTGTGAATTGAGGCGTATAAAATTGTGAATTGAGGAGTATGAAAATGTAAAATGAGGAGTATGAAAATGTGAATTAAGGCGTATGAAAATGTGAATTGAGGAGTATGAAAATGTGAATTGAGGAGTATGAAAATGTGAATTGAGGAGTATGAAAATGTGAAATGAGGAGTATGAAAATGTGAATTGTGGGCCATGCACCACTACCCACTAACACCACCTTGTTTATGATCGATAATACCATCAGCAATACACTTTGACATGTATGCCAGATGATACATCTTTCATATAAAATGTGAATTCACACATTTTTTAATATACTTTGCGTCCCTCATTCCTACGCATAATATGCTAGGCATCATGTCCATAGGACTTGACGTTGATATGCATATCGTACCGTAAGACAGACGACAAAGACACCTTACACTACAAACCTTACACTTTAATTCCATCATCGAATATTCTTTCATTTTATATATTGTGCATATAACAGATATTATATGACCAACACATAAGTAAAAAAATACCCAGAAACACCTATGAAAAAATTTCATATACCCTTATCAAGAACGTGAGCAGACAAGCCGCTCACATCCGTTCTTTATACTGATTTGCTTGGAGAACACCATTACTCCATAATATAGTTTTGTGAACATTGCAGACTTATGTGACGAAAAAAAAATTTTTTTTGCGGCAAAAAAGTTGTTCCATGAATGTCGTGTTGTCTCATGGGGAGGATGAATTCGGGAAGATTTTTGGAAAAAAGGTGACCGTTGGGAGCGCGGGAGCCGAAAAAGTGGTTTTTCCATATAGAGTGACTTTATATGGGAGTATGGTTTGGTCGCTTAACGCATGGTAGTCATTGTATACGGATTTGGCGTCACTTTTCGAGAAACGGATTTTTATTTGTGGACTGATTTGGGTGAAAATTTGTGTGTATGCTTCTTTTTGGATGTTAATGAAAATTGCCGAAAAAAATTTTGGAATTTTTCGCGGGAAGCCGGAAAACGGGACCCCTCATTTGATAGAACATGCCATCCGCTTAATATTGCCTATCAATGCATATGGAAAAATTTTCAAGTTTATTTTTTTTCGGGAAAAAAGTAGTTTTTGGAAATGTTTGTTGTTGGACATGAAAAATGGGGGCGTTCACGTGTTAGGGAACGCACAAGTATTTCGTAACGTATAAAAATGTAAAATGAGGAGTATGAAAATGTGAAATGAGGAGTATGAAAATGTAAAATGAGGAGTATGAAAATGTGAATTGAGGAGTATGAAAATGTGAAATGAGGAGTATAAAAATGTGAAATGAGGAGTATGAAAATGTGAATTGAGGAGTATAAAAATGTGAAATGAGGCGTATAAAATTGTGAATTGAGGAGTATGAAAATGTAAAATGAGGAGTATGAAAATGTGAATTAAGGCGTATGAAAATGTGAATTGAGGAGTATGAAAATGTGAAATGAGGTGAATTGAGGAGTATAAAAATGTAAAATGAGGAGTATGAAAATGTGAATTGAGGAGTATAAAAATGTGAAATGAGGCGTATAAAAATGTGAATTGAGGAGTATGAAAATGTAAAATGAGGAGTATGAAAATGTGAATTAAGGCGTATAAAAATGTAAAATGAGGAGTATGAAAATGTGAATTGAGGAGTATGAAAATGTGAATTGAGGAGTATGAAAATGTGAATTGAGGAGTATGAAAATGTGAATTGAGGAGTATGAAAATGTGAATTGAGGGGTATGAAAATGTGAAATGAGGAGTATGAAAATGTAAAATGAGGAATATGTTAAAAATGATGTGGAGAAGAGGGTATAAACCTCGATATAAGTGCGAAAATGGCATTTTATATGAAATAAAATTTTCAAAAATTTTTATCTCTCAGAAATTCCATTATCATGTGAAACTTGCAGAAATGTTAGTAATGATGCATAAAAGAGTATAAAATTAGTCGCAGGAAAAAATTTGTTGAGGAAGACATGAGGAAGGTCCTTAGAAGTTCGAAAATAGGGGTTTATATGAAATAAGATTTTCAAAAATTTTTATCTCTCAGAAATTCCATTAGGTATCATGTGAAACTTTGCAAAAATGTTAGTAATGATGCATAAAAGAGCGCAGCGGAAGTAACTAGCCAGCGCAGCGACCCAGCCTAGCGCAGCGATATATGCCTAGCGCAGCGATATATGCCTAGCGCAGCGACTTGGCCTAGCGCAGCGAAAAAAAGCCGAGCGCAGCGGAAAATGGCGGGGGGTAATAAAAAAAAAATAAAATAAAAATTTGATAAAAAAAATAAAAATAATAAAATTTGATAATAAAAAAAAATAAAAAAGAGGAAGATTTTTGACGAAAAAAGCGTGAAAATTTGACAGCGGATTTTTGACGAAAAATAGCGGTTTTTTGACGAAAAAGGCGGATTTTTGAGCGAAAAATTACGATTTCGAAGAAAAAATAGAACCACGCGGATTTTTAACAAAAAAAAAAAAAATGGCGGATTTACATACATAAGTAGCTTTTTTTACTTTTCCTCGCGTTCCTTGGACTCCATACCTACGCCTTTGTTACATACCTAGGATTTTTGTTGCATAAGTCGTTTTACTTGCTTTTCCTCGCGTTCCCTTGACTTGCATACTTCGCCTTTTGTTGCATACCTAGGATTTTTGTTGCATAAGTCGTTTTACTTGCTTTTCCTCGCGTTCCCTTGACTTGCATACTTCGCCTTTTGTTACATTTTGCATGCTTTTCCTCGCGTTCCCTTGACTTGCATACTTCGCCTTTTGTTGCATAAGTCGTTGATTTACGCCTTTGAATTTACCTCCCCCGACTTATAACATTAGCGAGAATTTTTAACAATATTGGCAAAAATTTGAGCGTCGACCACTTACTTGCTGCCAACGAGGAAAAAAAGTCGATGGGGGGCCAGTCGATAGATGTGTGGTCACATACCTCACTTCGGTCGGTATGTGACGCCTCAAGATATCGCAGAGTTCATCTCCAAAGACCTCACTAAATAATCCATCGGTAGTAGCGACGGGCGGTGTGTACAAAGGGCAGGGACGTAATCACTAACACCACCTTGTTTATGATCGATAATACCATCAGCAATACACTTTGACATGTATGCCAGATGATACATCTTTCATATAAAATGTGAATTCACACATTTTTTAATATACTTTGCGTCCCTCATTCCTACGCATAATATGCTAGGCATCATGTCCATAGGACTTGACGTTGATATGCATATCGTACCGTAAGACAGACGACAAAGACACCTTACACTACAAACCTTACACTTTAATTCCATCATCGAATATTCTTTCATTTTATATATTGTGCATATAACAGATATTATATGACCAACACATAAGTAAAAAAATACCCAGAAACACCTATGAAAAAATTTCATATACCCTTATCAAGAACGTGAGCAGACAAGCCGCTCACATCCGTTCTTTATACTGATTTGCTTGGAGAACACCATTACTCCATAATATAGTTTTGTGAACATTGCAGACTTATGTGACGAAAAAAAAATTTTTTTTGCGGCAAAAAAGTTGTTCCATGAATGTCGTGTTGTCTCATGGGGAGGATGAATTCGGGAAGATTTTTGGAAAAAAGGTGACCGTTGGGAGCGCGGGAGCCGAAAAAGTGGTTTTTCCATATAGAGTGACTTTATATGGGAGTATGGTTTGGTCGCTTAACGCATGGTAGTCATTGTATACGGATTTGGCGTCACTTTTCGAGAAACGGATTTTTATTTGTGGACTGATTTGGGTGAAAATTTGTGTGTAGGCTTCTTTTTGGATGTTAATGAAAATTGCCGAAAAAAATTTTGGAATTTTTCGCGGGAAGCCGGAAAACGGGACCCCTCATTTGATAGAACATGCCATCCGCTTAATATTGCCTATCAATGCATATGGAAAAATTTTCAAGTTTATTTTTTTTCGGGAAAAAAGTAGTTTTTGGAAATGTTTGTTGTTGGACATGAAAAATGGGGGCGTTCACGTGTTAGGGAACGCACAAGTATTTCGTAACGTATAAAAATGTAAAATGAGGAGTATGAAAATGTGAAATGAGGAGTATGAAAATGTAAAATGAGGAGTATGAAAATGTGAATTGAGGAGTATAAAAATGTAAAATGAGGAGTATGAAAATGTGAATTGAGGAGTATGAAAATGTGAATTGAGGCGTATAAAATTGTGAATTGAGGAGTATGAAAATGTAAAATGAGGAGTATGAAAATGTGAATTAAGGCGTATAAAAATGTAAAATGAGGAGTATGAAAATGTGAATTGAGGAGTATGAAGTATGAAAATGTGAATTGAGGAGTATGAAAATGTGAATTGAGGAGTATGAAAATGTGAAATGAGGAGTATGAAAATGTGAATTGTGGGCCATGCACCACTACCCACTAACACCACCTTGTTTATGATCGATAATACCATCAGCAATACACTTTGACATGTATGCCAGATGATACATCTTTCATATAAAATGTGAATTCACACATTTTTTAATATACTTTGCGTCCCTCATTCCTACGCATAATATGCTAGGCATCATGTCCATAGGACTTGACGTTGATATGCATATCGTACCGTAAGACAGACGACAAAGACACCTTACACTACAAACCTTACACTTTAATTCCATCATCGAATATTCTTTCATTTTATATATTGTGCATATAACAGATATTATATGACCAACACATAAGTAAAAAAATACCCAGAAACACCTATGAAAAAATTTCATATACCCTTATCAAGAACGTGAGCAGACAAGCCGCTCACATCCGTTCTTTATACTGATTTGCTTGGAGAACACCATTACTCCATAATATAGTTTTGTGAACATTGCAGACTTATGTGACGAAAAAAAAATTTTTTTTGCGGCAAAAAAGTTGTTCCATGAATGTCGTGTTGTCTCATGGGGAGGATGAATTCGGGAAGATTTTTGGAAAAAAGGTGACCGTTGGGAGCGCGGGAGCCGAAAAAGTGGTTTTTCCATATAGAGTGACTTTATATGGGAGTATGGTTTGGTCGCTTAACGCATGGTAGTCATTGTATACGGATTTGGCGTCACTTTTCGAGAAACGGATTTTTATTTGTGGACTGATTTGGGTGAAAATTTGTGTGTATGCTTCTTTTTGGATGTTAATGAAAATTGCCGAAAAAAATTTTGGAATTTTTCGCGGGAAGCCGGAAAACGGGACCCCTCATTTGATAGAACATGCCATCCGCTTAATATTGCCTATCAATGCATATGGAAAAATTTTCAAGTTTATTTTTTTTCGGGAAAAAAGTAGTTTTTGGAAATGTTTGTTGTTGGACATGAAAAATGGGGGCGTTCACGTGTTAGGGAACGCACAAGTATTTCGTAACGTATAAAAATGTAAAATGAGGAGTATGAAAATGTGAAATGAGGAGTATAAAAATGTAAAATGAGGAGTATGAAAATGTGAAATGAGGAGTATGAAAATGTAAAATGAGGAGTATGAAAATGTGAATTGAGGAGTATGAAAATGTGAATTGAGGAGTATGAAAATGTGAATTGAGGAGTATGAAAATGTAAAATGAGGAGTATGAAAATGAGAATTAAGGCGTATGAAAATGTGAAGTATGAAAATGTGAATTGAGGAGTATGAAAATGTGAATTGAGGAGTATGAAAATGTGAATTGAGGAGTATGAAAATGTGAAATGAGGAGTATGAAAATGTGAATTGTGGGCCATGCACCACTACCCACTAACACCACCTTGTTTATGATCGATAATACCATCAGCAATACACTTTGACATGTAAAAGAGTAAAAAAAAAAAAAATGGCGGATTTACATACATAAGTAGCTTTTTTTACTTTTCCTCGCGTTCCTTGGACTCCATACCTACGCCTTTGTTACATACCTAGGATTTTTGTTGCATATACTTCGCCTTTTGTTGCATACCTAGGATTTTTGTTGCAAAGCTTGCTTATGCCTCGCGTTCCCTTGAAGCCAGATGATACATCTGTGTACAAAGGGCAATGTCATATAAAATGTGAATTCACACATTTTTTAATATACTTTGCGTCCCTCAT
This sequence comes from Culicoides brevitarsis, assembly GCF_036172545.1. NCBI lineage: Eukaryota > Metazoa > Arthropoda > Insecta > Diptera > Ceratopogonidae > Culicoides > Culicoides brevitarsis. The sequence goes on along the minus strand of NW_026973492.1, from coordinate 7,899 downwards.
TCCTACGCATAATATGCTAGGCATCATGTCCATAGGACTTGACGTTGATATGCATATCGTACCGTAAGACAGACGACAAAGACACCTTACACTACAAACCTTACACTTTAATTCCATCATCGAATATTCTTTCATTTTATATATTGTGCATATAACAGATATTATATGACCAACACATAAGTAAAAAAATACCCAGAAACACCTATGAAAAAATTTCATATACCCTTATCAAGAACGTGAGCAGACAAGCCGCTCACATCCGTTCTTTATACTGATTTGCTTGGAGAACACCATTACTCCATAATATAGTTTTGTGAACATTGCAGACTTATGTGACGAAAAAAAAATTTTTTTTGCGGCAAAAAAGTTGTTCCATGAATGTCGTGTTGTCTCATGGGGAGGATGAATTCGGGAAGATTTTTGGAAAAAAGGTGACCGTTGGGAGCGCGGGAGCCGAAAAAGTGGTTTTTCCATATAGAGTGACTTTATATGGGAGTATGGTTTGGTCGCTTAACGCATGGTAGTCATTGTATACGGATTTGGCGTCACTTTTCGAGAAACGGATTTTTATTTGTGGACTGATTTGGGTGAAAATTTGTGTGTATGCTTCTTTTTGGATGTTAATGAAAATTGCCGAAAAAAATTTTGGAATTTTTCGCGGGAAGCCGGAAAACGGGACCCCTCATTTGATAGAACATGCCATCCGCTTAATATTGCCTATCAATGCATATGGAAAAATTTTCAAGTTTATTTTTTTTCGTGAAAAAAGTAGTTTTTGGAAATGTTTGTTGTTGGACATGAAAAATGGGGGCGTTCACGTGTTAGGGAACGCACAAGTATTTCGTAACGTATAAAAATGTAAAATGAGGAGTATGAAAATGTGAAATGAGGAGTATGAAAATGTAAAATGAGGAGTATGAAAATGTGAATTGAGGAGTATAAAAATGTAAAATGAGGAGTATGAAAATGTGAATTGAGGAGTATGAAAATGTGAATTGAGGAGTATGAAAATGTGAATTGAGGCGTATAAAATTGTGAATTGAGGAGTATGAAAATGTAAAATGAGGAGTATGAAAATGTGAATTGAGGAGTATGAAAATGTGAATTGAGGAGTATGAAAATGTGAATTGAGGAGTATGAAAATGTGAATTGAGGAGTATGAAAATGTGAAATGAGGAGTATGAAAATGTGAATTGTGGGCCATGCACCACTACCCACCCACTAACACCACCTTGTTTATGATCGATAATACCATCAGCAATACACTTTGACATGTATGCCAGATGATACATCTTTCATATAAAATGTGAATTCACACATTTTTTAATATACTTTGCGTCCCTCATTCCTACGCATAATATGCTAGGCATCATGTCCATAGGACTTGACGTTGATATGCATATCGTACCGTAAGACAGACGACAAAGACACCTTACACTACAAACCTTACACTTTAATTCCATCATCGAATATTCTTTCATTTTATATATTGTGCATATAACAGATATTATATGACCAACACATAAGTAAAAAAATACCCAGAAACACCTATGAAAAAATTTCATATACCCTTATCAAGAACGTGAGCAGACAAGCCGCTCACATCCGTTCTTTATACTGATTTGCTTGGAGAACACCATTACTCCATAATATAGTTTTGTGAACATTGCAGACTTATGTGACGAAAAAAAAATTTTTTTTGCGGCAAAAAAGTTGTTCCATGAATCGTGTTGTCTCATGGGGAGGATGAATTCGGGAAGATTTTTGGAAAAAAGGTGACCGTTGGGAGCGCGGGAGCCGAAAAAGTGGTTTTTCCATATAGAGTGACTTTATATGGGAGTATGGTTTGGTCGCTTAACGCATGGTAGTCATTGTATACGGATTTGGCGTCACTTTTCGAGAAACGGATTTTTATTTGTGGACTGATTTGGGTGAAAATTTGTGTGTATGCTTCTTTTTGGATGTTAATGAAAATTGCCGAAAAAAATTTTGGAATTTTTCGCGGGAAGCCGGAAAACGGGACCCCTCATTTGATAGAACATGCCATCCGCTTAATATTGCCTATCAATGCATATGGAAAAATTTTCAAGTTTATTTTTTTTCGGGAAAAAAGTAGTTTTTGGAAATGTTTGTTGTTGGACATGAAAAATGGGGGCGTTCACGTGTTAGGGAACGCACAAGTATTTCGTAACGTATAAAAATGTAAAATGAGGAGTATGAAAATGTAGTAAAAATGTGAAATGAGGCGTATAAAAATGTAAAATGAGGAGTATGAAAATGTGAATTGAGGAGTATGAAAATGTGAATTGAGGCGTATAAAATTGTGAATTGAGGAGTATGAAAATGTAAAATGAGGAGTATGAAAATGTGAATTAAGGCGTATAAAAATGTAAAATGAGGAGTATGAAAATGTGTGTATGAAAATGTGAATTGAGGAGTATGAAAATGTGAATTGAGGAGTATGAAAATGTGAAATGAGGAGTATGAAAATGTGAATTGTGGGCCATGCACCACTACCCACTAACACCACCTTGTTTATGATCGATAATACCATCAGCAATACACTTTGACATGTATGCCAGATGATACATCTTTCATATAAAATGTGAATTCACACATTTTTTAATATACTTTGCGTCCCTCATTCCTACGCATAATATGCTAGGCATCATGCATAGGACTTGACGTTGATATGCATATCGTACCGTAAGACAGACGACAAAGACACCTTACACTACAAACCTTACACTTTAATTCCATCATCGAATATTCTTTCATTTTATATATTGTGCATATAACAGATATTATATGACCAACACATAAGTAAAAAAATACCCAGAAACACCTATGAAAAAATTTCATATACCCTTATCAAGAACGTGAGCAGACAAGCCGCTCACATCCGTTCTTTATACTGATTTGCTTGGAGAACACCATTACTCCATAATATAGTTTTGTGAACATTGCAGACTTATGTGACGAAAAAAAAATTTTTTTTGCGGCAAAAAAGTTGTTCCATGAATGTCGTGTTGTCTCATGGGGAGGATGAATTCGGGAAGATTTTTGGAAAAAAGGTGACCGTTGGGAGCGCGGGAGCCGAAAAAGTGGTTTTTCCATATAGAGTGACTTTATATGGGAGTATGGTTTGGTCGCTTAACGCATGGTAGTCATTGTATACGGATTTGGCGTCACTTTTCGAGAAACGGATTTTTATTTGTGGACTGATTTGGGTGAAAATTTGTGTGTATGCTTCTTTTTGGATGTTAATGAAAATTGCCGAAAAAAATTTTGGAATTTTTCGCGGGAAGCCGGAAAACGGGACCCCTCATTTGATAGAACATGCCATCCGCTTAATATTGCCTATCAATGCATATGGAAAAATTTTCAAGTTTATTTTTTTTCGGGAAAAAAGTAGTTTTTGGAAATGTTTGTTGTTGGACATGAAAAATGGGGGCGTTCACGTGTTAGGGAACGCACAAGTATTTCGTAACGTATAAAAATGTAAAATGAGGAGTATGAAAATGTGAAATGAGGAGTATGAAAATGTAAAATGAGGAGTATGAAAATGTGAATTGAGGAGTATAAAAATGTAAAATGAGGAGTATGAAAATGTGAATTGAGGAGTATGAAAATGTGAATTGAGGCGTATAAAATTGTGAATTGAGGAGTATAAAAATGTGAAATGAGGAGTATGAAAATGTGAATTGAGGAGTATAAAAATGTAAAATGAGGAGTATGAAAATGTGAATTGAGGAGTATGAAAATGTGAATTGAGGAGTATGAAAATGTGAAATGAGGAGTATGAAAATGTGAATTGTGGGCCATGCACCACTACCCACTAACACCACCTTGTTTATGATCGATAATACCATCAGCAATACACTTTGACATGTATGCCAGATGATACATCTTTCATATAAAATGTGAATTCACACATTTTTTAATATACTTTGCGTCCCTCATTCCTACGCATAATATGCTAGGCATCATGTCCATAGGACTTGACGTTGATATGCATATCGTACCGTAAGACAGACGACAAAGACACCTTACACTACAAACCTTACACTTTAATTCCATCATCGAATATTCTTTCATTTTATATATTGTGCATATAACAGATATTATATGACCAACACATAAGTAAAAAAATACCCAGAAACACCTATGAAAAAATTTCATATACCCTTATCAAGAACGTGAGCAGACAAGCCGCTCACATCCGTTCTTTATACTGATTTGCTTGGAGAACACCATTACTCCATAATATAGTTTTGTGAACATTGCAGACTTATGTGACGAAAAAAAAATTTTTTTTGCGGCAAAAAAGTTGTTCCATGAATGTCGTGTTGTCTCATGGGGAGGATGAATTCGGGAAGATTTTTGGAAAAAAGGTGACCGTTGGGAGCGCGGGAGCCGAAAAAGTGGTTTTTCCATATAGAGTGACTTTATATGGGAGTATGGTTTGGTCGCTTAACGCATGGTAGTCATTGTATACGGATTTGGCGTCACTTTTCGAGAAACGGATTTTTATTTGTGGACTGATTTGGGTGAAAATTTGTGTGTATGCTTCTTTTTGGATGTTAATGAAAATTGCCGAAAAAAATTTTGGAATTTTTCGCGGGAAGCCGGAAAACGGGACCCCTCATTTGATAGAACATGCCATCCGCTTAATATTGCCTATCAATGCATATGGAAAAATTTTCAAGTTTATTTTTTTTCGGGAAAAAAGTAGTTTTTGGAAATGTTTGTTGTTGGACATGAAAAATGGGGGCGTTCACGTGTTAGGGAACGCACAAGTATTTCGTAACGTATAAAAATGTAAAATGAGGAGTATGAAAATGTGAAATGAGGAGTATGAAAATGTAAAATGAGGAGTATGAAAATGTGAATTGAGGAGTATGAAAATGTGAATTGAGGAGTATGAAAATGTGAATTGAGGAGTATGAAAATGTGAATTGAGGAGTATGAAAATGTGAATTGAGGAGTATGAAAATGTGAATTGAGGAGTATGAAAATGTAAAATGAGGAGTATGAAAATGTGAATTGAGGAGTATGAAAATGTGAATTGAGGAGTATGAAAATGTGAATTGAGGAGTATGAAAATGTGAAATGAGGAGTATGAAAATGTAAAATGAGGAGGAGTATGAAAATGTGAATTGAATGAAATGAGGAGTATGAAAATGTGAATGAGGAGTATGAAAATGTGAATTGAGGAGTATGAAAATGTGAATTAAGGCGTATAAAAATGTAAAATGAGGAGTATGAAAATGTGAATTGAGGAGTATGAAAATGTGAATTGAGGAGTATGAAAATGTGAATTGAGGAGTATGAAAATGTGAATTGAGGAGTATGAAAATGTGAATTGAGGGGTATGAAAATGTGAAATGAGGAGTATGAAAATGTAAAATGAGGAATATGTTAAAAATGATGTGGAGAAGAGGGTATAAACCTCGATATAAGTGCGAAAATGGCATTGAGGAGTATGAAAATGTAAATTGAGGAGTATGAAAATGTGAATTGAGGAGTATGAAAATGTGAATTGAGGAGTATGAAAATGTGAATTGAGGGGTATGAAAATGTGAAATGAGGAGTATGAAAATGTAAAATGAGGAGTATGAAAATGTGAATTGAGGAGTATGATGGAAAGAGGGTATAAACCTCGATATAAGTGCGAAAATGGCATTAGGAATTAATATGAAATAAAATTTTCAAAAATTTTTATCTCTCAGAAATTCCATTAGGTATCATGTGAAACTTGCAGAAATGTTAGTAATGATGCATAAAAGAGTATAAAATTAGTCGCAGGAAAAAATTTGTTGAGGAAGACATGAGGAAGGTCCTTAGAAGTTCGAAAATAGGGGTTTATATGAAATAAGATTTTCGAAAAAAAAATTTTTCGGCAAAAAATCTCTCAGAAATTCCATTAGGTATCATGTGAAACTTTGCAAAAATGTTAGTAATGATGCATAAAAGAGCGCAGCGGAAGTAACTAGCCAGCGCAGCGACCCAGCCTAGCGCAGCGATATATGCCTAGCGCAGCGACTTGGCCTAGCGCAGCGAAAAGCCGAGCGCAGCGGAAAATGGCGGGGGGTAATAAAAAAATAAAATAAAAATTTGATAAAAAAAATAAAAACAATAAAATTTGATAATAAAAAAAAATAAAAAAAAAGGAAGATTTTTGACGAAAAATAGCGGATTTTTGACGAAAAATAGCGGTTTTTTGACGAAAAATACTGAATTTTTAAAAAAAAAAAAAAAAAAAAGGCGGATTTTTGACGAAAAATTACGGATTTTAGAATACTTTTACCCAGATTTCGAAGAAAAAATAGAACCACGCGGATTTTTAACAAAAAAAAAAAAAAAAAAAATGGCGGATTTACATACATAAGTAGCTTTTTTTACTTTTCCTCGCGTTCCTTGGACTCCATACCTACGCCTTTGTTACATACCTAGGATTTTTGTTGCATAAGTCGTTTTACTTGCTTTTCCTCGCGTTCCCTTGACTTGCATACTTCGCCTTTTGTTGCATACCTAGGATTTTTGTTGCATAAGTCGTTTTACTTGCTTTTCCTCGCGTTCCCTTGACTTGCATACTTCGCCTTTTGTTGCATACCTAGGATTTTTGTTGCATAAGTCGTTTTACTTGCTTTTCCTCGCGTTCCCTTGACTTGCATACTTCGCCTTTTGTTGCATAAGTCGTTGACTTCATACCTACGCCTTTGAATTTACCTCCCCCGACTTATAACATTAGCGAGAATTTTTAACAATATTGGCAAAAATTTGAGCGTCGACCACTTACTTGCTGCCAACGAGGAAAAAAAGTCGATGGGGGGCCAGTCGATAGATGTGTGGTCACATACCTCACTTCGGTCGGTATGTGACGCCTCAAGATATCGCAGAGTTCATCTCCAAAGACCTCACTAAATAATCCATCGGTAGTAGCGACGGGCGGTGTGTACAAAGGGCAGGGACGTAATCACTAACACCACCTTGTTTATGATCGATAATACCATCAGCAATACACTTTGACATGTATGCCAGATGATACATCTTTCATATAAAATGTGAATTCACACATTTTTTAATATATATACTTTGCGTCCCTCATTCCTACGCATAATATGCTAGGCATCATGTCCATAGGACTTGACGTTGATATGCATATCGTACCGTAAGACAGACGACAAAGACACCTTACACTACAAACCTTACACTTTAATTCCATCATCGAATATTCTTTCATTTTATATATTGTGCATATAACAGATATTATATGACCAACACATAAGTAAAAAAATACCCAGAAACACCTATGAAAAAATTTCATATACCCTTATCAAGAACGTGAGCAGACAAGCCGCTCACATCCGTTCTTTATACTGATTTGCTTGGAGAACACCATTACTCCATAATATAGTTTTGTGAACATTGCAGACTTATGTGACGAAAAAAAAATTTTTTTTGCGGCAAAAAAGTTGTTCCATGAATGTCGTGTTGTCTCATGGGGAGGATGAATTCGGGAAGATTTTTGGAAAAAAGGTGACCGTTGGGAGCGCGGGAGCCGAAAAAGTGGTTTTTCCATATAGAGTGACTTTATATGGGAGTATGGTTTGGTCGCTTAACGCATGGTAGTCATTGTATACGGATTTGGCGTCACTTTTCGAGAAACGGATTTTTATTTGTGGACTGATTTGGGTGAAAATTTGTGTGTATGCTTCTTTTTGGATGTTAATGAAAATTGCCGAAAAAAATTTTGGAATTTTTCGCGGGAAGCCGGAAAACGGGACCCCTCATTTGATAGAACATGCCATCCGCTTAATATTGCCTATCAATGCATATGGAAAAATTTTCAAGTTTATTTTTTTTCGGGAAAAAAGTAGTTTTTGGAAATGTTTG
>NW_026973491.1:0-16319 GCF_036172545.1 Culicoides brevitarsis | reverse complement strand
TATGTATTGAACAGAGAAGTGCTTTTTTAATATATACAACGCGAAAAATAAATTACATAAGGACGGTAAATATATTATTATTTTTTACATATTATAAAATTTAATTTAATTCTATTTTTTTTATTTCGTTTTAGATTGCGGATCAAGTCAAAGCGGATTTTAGCAATTGAAAAGTATATGTATTGAACAGAGAAGTGCTTTTTTAATATATACAACGCGAAAAATAAATTACATAAGGACGGTAAATATATTATTATTTTTTACATATTATAAAATTTAATTTAATTCTATTTTTTTTATTTCGTTTTAGATTGCGGATCAAGTCAAAGCGGATTTTAGCAATTGAAAAGTATATGTATTGAACAGAGAAGTGCTTTTTTAATATATACAACGCGAAAAATAAATTACATAAGGACGGTAAATATATTATTATTTTTTACATATTATAAAATTTAATTTAATTCTATTTTTTTTTATTTCGTTTTAGATTGCGGATCAAGTCAAAGCGGATTTTAGCAATTGAAAAGTATATGTATTGAACAGAGAAGTGCTTTTTTAATATATACAACGCGAAAAATAAATTACATAAGGACGGTAAATATATTATTATTTTTTACATATTATAAAATTTAATTTAATTCTATTTTTTTTATTTCGTTTTAGATTGCGGATCAAGTCAAAGCGGATTTTAGCAATTGAAAAGTATATGTATTGAACAGAGAAGTGCTTTTTTAATATATACAACGCGAAAAATAAATTACATAAGGACGGTAAATATATTATTATTTTTTACATATTATAAAATTTAATTTAATTCTATTTTTTTTTATTTCGTTTTAGATTGCGGATCAAGTCAAAGCGGATTTTAGCAATTGAAAAGTATATGTATTGAACAGAGAAGTGCTTTTTTAATATATACAACGCGAAAAATAAATTACATAAGGACGGTAAATATATTATTATTTTTTACATATTATAAAATTTAATTTAATTCTATTTTTTTTATTTCGTTTTAGATTGCGGATCAAGTCAAAGCGGATTTTAGCAATTGAAAAGTATATGTATTGAACAGAGAAGTGCTTTTTTAATATATACAACGCGAAAAATAAATTACATAAGGACGGTAAATATATTATTATTTTTTACATATTATAAAATTTAATTTAATTCTATTTTTTTTATTTCGTTTTAGATTGCGGATCAAGTCAAAGCGGATTTTAGCAATTGAAAAGTATATGTATTGAACAGAGAAGTGCTTTTTTAATATATACAACGCGAAAAATAAATTACATAAGGACGGTAAATATATTATTATTTTTTACATATTATAAAATTTAATTTAATTCTATTTTTTTTACTTCGTTTTAGATTGCGGATCAAGTCAAAGCGGATTTTAGCAATTGAAAAGTATATGTATTGAACAGAGAAGTGCTTTTTTAATATATACAACGCGAAAAATAAATTACATAAGGACGGTAAATATATTATTATTTTTTACATATTATAAAATTTAATTTAATTCTATTTTTTTTATTTCGTTTTAGATTGCGGATCAAGTCAAAGCGGATTTTAGCAATTGAAAAGTATATGTATTGAACAGAGAAGTGCTTTTTTAATATATACAACGCGAAAAATAAATTACATAAGGACGGTAAATATATTATTATTTTTTACATATTATAAAATTTAATTTAATTCTATTTTTTTTATTTCGTTTTAGATTGCGGATCAAGTCAAAGCGGATTTTAGCAATTGAAAAGTATATGTATTGAACAGAGAAGTGCTTTTTTAATATATACAACGCGAAAAATAAATTACATAAGGACGGTAAATATATTATTATTTTTTACATATTATAAAATTTAATTTAATTCTATTTTTTTTATTTCGTTTTAGATTGCGGATCAAGTCAAAGCGGATTTTAGCAATTGAAAAGTATATGTATTGAACAGAGAAGTGCTTTTTTAATATATACAACGCGAAAAATAAATTACATAAGGACGGTAAATATATTATTATTTTTTACATATTATAAAATTTAATTTAATTCTATTTTTTTTATTTCGTTTTAGATTGCGGATCAAGTCAAAGCGGATTTTAGCAATTGAAAAGTATATGTATTGAACAGAGAAGTGCTTTTTTAATATATACAACGCGAAAAATAAATTACATAAGGACGGTAAATATATTATTATTTTTTACATATTATAAAATTTAATTTAATTCTATTTTTTTTATTTCGTTTTAGATTGCGGATCAAGTCAAAGCGGATTTTAGCAATTGAAAAGTATATGTATTGAACAGAGAAGTGCTTTTTTAATATATACAACGCGAAAAATAAATTACATAAGGACGGTAAATATATTATTATTTTTTACATATTATAAAATTTAATTTAATTCTATTTTTTTTATTTCGTTTTAGATTGCGGATCAAGTCAAAGCGGATTTTAGCAATTGAAAAGTATATGTATTGAACAGAGAAGTGCTTTTTTAATATATACAACGCGAAAAATAAATTACATAAGGACGGTAAATATATTATTATTTTTTACATATTATAAAATTTAATTTAATTCTATTTTTTTATTTCGTTTTAGATTGCGGATCAAGTCAAAGCGGATTTTAGCAATTGAAAAGTATATGTATTGAACAGAGAAGTGCTTTTTTAATATATACAACGCGAAAAATAAATTACATAAGGACGGTAAATATATTATTATTTTTTACATATTATAAAATTTAATTTAATTCTATTTTTTTATTTCGTTTTAGATTGCGGATCAAGTCAAAGCGGATTTTAGCAATTGAAAAGTATATGTATTGAACAGAGAAGTGCTTTTTTAATATATACAACGCGAAAAATAAATTACATAAGGACGGTAAATATATTATTATTTTTTACATATTATAAAATTTAATTTAATTCTATTTTTTTTATTTCGTTTTAGATTGCGGATCAAGTCAAAGCGGATTTTAGCAATTGAAAAGTATATGTATTGAACAGAGAAGTGCTTTTTTAATATATACAACGCGAAAAATAAATTACATAAGGACGGTAAATATATTATTATTTTTTACATATTATAAAATTTAATTTAATTCTATTTTTTTTATTTCGTTTTAGATTGCGGATCAAGTCAAAGCGGATTTTAGCAATTGAAAAGTATATGTATTGAACAGAGAAGTGCTTTTTTAATATATACAACGCGAAAAATAAATTACATAAGGACGGTAAATATATTATTATTTTTTACATATTATAAAATTTAATTTAATTCTATTTTTTTTATTTCGTTTTAGATTGCGGATCAAGTCAAAGCGGATTTTAGCAATTGAAAAGTATATGTATTGAACAGAGAAGTGCTTTTTTAATATATACAACGCGAAAAATAAATTACATAAGGACGGTAAATATATTATTATTTTTTACATATTATAAAATTTAATTTAATTCTATTTTTTTATTTCGTTTTAGATTGCGGATCAAGTCAAAGCGGATTTTAGCAATTGAAAAGTATATGTATTGAACAGAGAAGTGCTTTTTTAATATATACAACGCGAAAAATAAATTACATAAGGACGGTAAATATATTATTATTTTTTACATATTATAAAATTTAATTTAATTCTATTTTTTTTATTTCGTTTTAGATTGCGGATCAAGTCAAAGCGGATTTTAGCAATTGAAAAGTATATGTATTGAACAGAGAAGTGCTTTTTTAATATATACAACGCGAAAAATAAATTACATAAGGACGGTAAATATATTATTATTTTTTACATATTATAAAATTTAATTTAATTCTATTTTTTTTATTTCGTTTTAGATTGCGGATCAAGTCAAAGCGGATTTTAGCAATTGAAAAGTATATGTATTGAACAGAGAAGTGCTTTTTTAATATATACAACGCGAAAAATAAATTACATAAGGACGGTAAATATATTATTATTTTTTACATATTATAAAATTTAATTTAATTCTATTTTTTTTATTTCGTTTTAGATTGCGGATCAAGTCAAAGCGGATTTTAGCAATTGAAAAGTATATGTATTGAACAGAGAAGTGCTTTTTTAATATATACAACGCGAAAAATAAATTACATAAGGACGGTAAATATATTATTATTTTTTACATATTATAAAATTTAATTTAATTCTATTTTTTTTTATTTCGTTTTAGATTGCGGATCAAGTCAAAGCGGATTTTAGCAATTGAAAAGTATATGTATTGAACAGAGAAGTGCTTTTTTAATATATACAACGCGAAAAATAAATTACATAAGGACGGTAAATATATTATTATTTTTTACATATTATAAAATTTAATTTAATTCTATTTTTTTATTTCGTTTTAGATTGCGGATCAAGTCAAAGCGGATTTTAGCAATTGAAAAGTATATGTATTGAACAGAGAAGTGCTTTTTTAATATATACAACGCGAAAAATAAATTACATAAGGACGGTAAATATATTATTATTTTTTACATATTATAAAATTTAATTTAATTCTATTTTTTTTATTTCGTTTTAGATTGCGGATCAAGTCAAAGCGGATTTTAGCAATTGAAAAGTATATGTATTGAACAGAGAAGTGCTTTTTTAATATATACAACGCGAAAAATAAATTACATAAGGACGGTAAATATATTATTATTTTTTACATATTATAAAATTTAATTTAATTCTATTTTTTTTATTTCGTTTTAGATTGCGGATCAAGTCAAAGCGGATTTTAGCAATTGAAAAGTATATGTATTGAACAGAGAAGTGCTTTTTTAATATATACAACGCGAAAAATAAATTACATAAGGACGGTAAATATATTATTATTTTTTACATATTATAAAATTTAATTTAATTCTATTTTTTTTTATTTCGTTTTAGATTGCGGATCAAGTCAAAGCGGATTTTAGCAATTGAAAAGTATATGTATTGAACAGAGAAGTGCTTTTTTAATATATACAACGCGAAAAATAAATTACATAAGGACGGTAAATATATTATTATTTTTTACATATTATAAAATTTAATTTAATTCTATTTTTTTTTTTATTTCGTTTTAGATTGCGGATCAAGTCAAAGCGGATTTTAGCAATTGAAAAGTATATGTATTGAACAGAGAAGTGCTTTTTTAATATATACAACGCGAAAAATAAATTACATAAGGACGGTAAATATATTATTATTTTTTACATATTATAAAATTTAATTTAATTCTATTTTTTTTATTTCGTTTTAGATTGCGGATCAAGTCAAAGCGGATTTTAGCAATTGAAAAGTATATGTATTGAACAGAGAAGTGCTTTTTTAATATATACAACGCGAAAAATAAATTACATAAGGACGGTAAATATATTATTATTTTTTACATATTATAAAATTTAATTTAATTCTATTTTTTTATTTCGTTTTAGATTGCGGATCAAGTCAAAGCGGATTTTAGCAATTGAAAAGTATATGTATTGAACAGAGAAGTGCTTTTTTAATATATACAACGCGAAAAATAAATTACATAAGGACGGTAAATATATTATTATTTTTTACATATTATAAAATTTAATTTAATTCTATTTTTTTTATTTCGTTTTAGATTGCGGATCAAGTCAAAGCGGATTTTAGCAATTGAAAAGTATATGTATTGAACAGAGAAGTGCTTTTTTAATATATACAACGCGAAAAATAAATTACATAAGGACGGTAAATATATTATTATTTTTTACATATTATAAAATTTAATTTAATTCTATTTTTTTTATTTCGTTTTAGATTGCGGATCAAGTCAAAGCGGATTTTAGCAATTGAAAAGTATATGTATTGAACAGAGAAGTGCTTTTTTAATATATACAACGCGAAAAATAAATTACATAAGGACGGTAAATATATTATTATTTTTTACATATTATAAAATTTAATTTAATTCTATTTTTTTTATTTCGTTTTAGATTGCGGATCAAGTCAAAGCGGATTTTAGCAATTGAAAAGTATATGTATTGAACAGAGAAGTGCTTTTTTAATATATACAACGCGAAAAATAAATTACATAAGGACGGTAAATATATTATTATTTTTTACATATTATAAAATTTAATTTAATTCTATTTTTTTTATTTCGTTTTAGATTGCGGATCAAGTCAAAGCGGATTTTAGCAATTGAAAAGTATATGTATTGAACAGAGAAGTGCTTTTTTAATATATACAACGCGAAAAATAAATTACATAAGGACGGTAAATATATTATTATTTTTTACATATTATAAAATTTAATTTAATTCTATTTTTTTTATTTCGTTTTAGATTGCGGATCAAGTCAAAGCGGATTTTAGCAATTGAAAAGTATATGTATTGAACAGAGAAGTGCTTTTTTAATATATACAACGCGAAAAATAAATTACATAAGGACGGTAAATATATTATTATTTTTTACATATTATAAAATTTAATTTAATTCTATTTTTTTTTATTTCGTTTTAGATTGCGGATCAAGTCAAAGCGGATTTTAGCAATTGAAAAGTATATGTATTGAACAGAGAAGTGCTTTTTTAATATATACAACGCGAAAAATAAATTACATAAGGACGGTAAATATATTATTATTTTTTACATATTATAAAATTTAATTTAATTCTATTTTTTTATTTCGTTTTAGATTGCGGATCAAGTCAAAGCGGATTTTAGCAATTGAAAAGTATATGTATTGAACAGAGAAGTGCTTTTTTAATATATACAACGCGAAAAATAAATTACATAAGGACGGTAAATATATTATTATTTTTTACATATTATAAAATTTAATTTAATTCTATTTTTTTTATTTCGTTTTAGATTGCGGATCAAGTCAAAGCGGATTTTAGCAATTGAAAAGTATATGTATTGAACAGAGAAGTGCTTTTTTAATATATACAACGCGAAAAATAAATTACATAAGGACGGTAAATATATTATTATTTTTTACATATTATAAAATTTAATTTAATTCTATTTTTTTTATTTCGTTTTAGATTGCGGATCAAGTCAAAGCGGATTTTAGCAATTGAAAAGTATATGTATTGAACAGAGAAGTGCTTTTTTAATATATACAACGCGAAAAATAAATTACATAAGGACGGTAAATATATTATTATTTTTTACATATTATAAAATTTAATTTAATTCTATTTTTTTTATTTCGTTTTAGATTGCGGATCAAGTCAAAGCGGATTTTAGCAATTGAAAAGTATATGTATTGAACAGAGAAGTGCTTTTTTAATATATACAACGCGAAAAATAAATTACATAAGGACGGTAAATATATTATTATTTTTTACATATTATAAAATTTAATTTAATTCTATTTTTTTTTATTTCGTTTTAGATTGCGGATCAAGTCAAAGCGGATTTTAGCAATTGAAAAGTATATGTATTGAACAGAGAAGTGCTTTTTTAATATATACAACGCGAAAAATAAATTACATAAGGACGGTAAATATATTATTATTTTTTACATATTATAAAATTTAATTTAATTCTATTTTTTTTTTATTTCGTTTTAGATTGCGGATCAAGTCAAAGCGGATTTTAGCAATTGAAAAGTATATGTATTGAACAGAGAAGTGCTTTTTTAATATATACAACGCGAAAAATAAATTACATAAGGACGGTAAATATATTATTATTTTTTACATATTATAAAATTTAATTTAATTCTATTTTTTTTATTTCGTTTTAGATTGCGGATCAAGTCAAAGCGGATTTTAGCAATTGAAAAGTATATGTATTGAACAGAGAAGTGCTTTTTTAATATATACAACGCGAAAAATAAATTACATAAGGACGGTAAATATATTATTATTTTTTACATATTATAAAATTTAATTTAATTCTATTTTTTTTATTTCGTTTTAGATTGCGGATCAAGTCAAAGCGGATTTTAGCAATTGAAAAGTATATGTATTGAACAGAGAAGTGCTTTTTTAATATATACAACGCGAAAAATAAATTACATAAGGACGGTAAATATATTATTATTTTTTACATATTATAAAATTTAATTTAATTCTATTTTTTTTATTTCGTTTTAGATTGCGGATCAAGTCAAAGCGGATTTTAGCAATTGAAAAGTATATGTATTGAACAGAGAAGTGCTTTTTTAATATATACAACGCGAAAAATAAATTACATAAGGACGGTAAATATATTATTATTTTTTACATATTATAAAATTTAATTTAATTCTATTTTTTTTTATTTCGTTTTAGATTGCGGATCAAGTCAAAGCGGATTTTAGCAATTGAAAAGTATATGTATTGAACAGAGAAGTGCTTTTTTAATATATACAACGCGAAAAATAAATTACATAAGGACGGTAAATATATTATTATTTTTTACATATTATAAAATTTAATTTAATTCTATTTTTTTATTTCGTTTTAGATTGCGGATCAAGTCAAAGCGGATTTTAGCAATTGAAAAGTATATGTATTGAACAGAGAAGTGCTTTTTTAATATATACAACGCGAAAAATAAATTACATAAGGACGGTAAATATATTATTATTTTTTACATATTATAAAATTTAATTTAATTCTATTTTTTTTATTTCGTTTTAGATTGCGGATCAAGTCAAAGCGGATTTTAGCAATTGAAAAGTATATGTATTGAACAGAGAAGTGCTTTTTTAATATATACAACGCGAAAAATAAATTACATAAGGACGGTAAATATATTATTATTTTTTACATATTATAAAATTTAATTTAATTCTATTTTTTTTATTTCGTTTTAGATTGCGGATCAAGTCAAAGCGGATTTTAGCAATTGAAAAGTATATGTATTGAACAGAGAAGTGCTTTTTTAATATATACAACGCGAAAAATAAATTACATAAGGACGGTAAATATATTATTATTTTTTACATATTATAAAATTTAATTTAATTCTATTTTTTTTATTTCGTTTTAGATTGCGGATCAAGTCAAAGCGGATTTTAGCAATTGAAAAGTATATGTATTGAACAGAGAAGTGCTTTTTTAATATATACAACGCGAAAAATAAATTACATAAGGACGGTAAATATATTATTATTTTTTACATATTATAAAATTTAATTTAATTCTATTTTTTTTATTTCGTTTTAGATTGCGGATCAAGTCAAAGCGGATTTTAGCAATTGAAAAGTATATGTATTGAACAGAGAAGTGCTTTTTTAATATATACAACGCGAAAAATAAATTACATAAGGACGGTAAATATATTATTATTTTTTACATATTATAAAATTTAATTTAATTCTATTTTTTTTATTTCGTTTTAGATTGCGGATCAAGTCAAAGCGGATTTTAGCAATTGAAAAGTATATGTATTGAACAGAGAAGTGCTTTTTTAATATATACAACGCGAAAAATAAATTACATAAGGACGGTAAATATATTATTATTTTTTACATATTATAAAATTTAATTTAATTCTATTTTTTTTTTTATTTCGTTTTAGATTGCGGATCAAGTCAAAGCGGATTTTAGCAATTGAAAAGTATATGTATTGAACAGAGAAGTGCTTTTTTAATATATACAACGCGAAAAATAAATTACATAAGGACGGTAAATATATTATTATTTTTTACATATTATAAAATTTAATTTAATTCTATTTTTTTTATTTCGTTTTAGATTGCGGATCAAGTCAAAGCGGATTTTAGCAATTGAAAAGTATATGTATTGAACAGAGAAGTGCTTTTTTAATATATACAACGCGAAAAATAAATTACATAAGGACGGTAAATATATTATTATTTTTTACATATTATAAAATTTAATTTAATTCTATTTTTTTTTATTTCGTTTTAGATTGCGGATCAAGTCAAAGCGGATTTTAGCAATTGAAAAGTATATGTATTGAACAGAGAAGTGCTTTTTTAATATATACAACGCGAAAAATAAATTACATAAGGACGGTAAATATATTATTATTTTTTACATATTATAAAATTTAATTTAATTCTATTTTTTTTTTATTTCGTTTTAGATTGCGGATCAAGTCAAAGCGGATTTTAGCAATTGAAAAGTATATGTATTGAACAGAGAAGTGCTTTTTTAATATATACAACGCGAAAAATAAATTACATAAGGACGGTAAATATATTATTATTTTTTACATATTATAAAATTTAATTTAATTCTATTTTTTTTTATTTCGTTTTAGATTGCGGATCAAGTCAAAGCGGATTTTAGCAATTGAAAAGTATATGTATTGAACAGAGAAGTGCTTTTTTAATATATACAACGCGAAAAATAAATTACATAAGGACGGTAAATATATTATTATTTTTTACATATTATAAAATTTAATTTAATTCTATTTTTTTTATTTCGTTTTAGATTGCGGATCAAGTCAAAGCGGATTTTAGCAATTGAAAAGTATATGTATTGAACAGAGAAGTGCTTTTTTAATATATACAACGCGAAAAATAAATTACATAAGGACGGTAAATATATTATTATTTTTTACATATTATAAAATTTAATTTAATTCTATTTTTTTTATTTCGTTTTAGATTGCGGATCAAGTCAAAGCGGATTTTAGCAATTGAAAAGTATATGTATTGAACAGAAAAGTGCTTTTTTAATATATACAACGCGAAAAATAAATTACATAAGGACGGTAAATATATTATTATTTTTTACATATTATAAAATTTAATTTAATTCTATTTTTTTTTATTTCGTTTTAGATTGCGGATCAAGTCAAAGCGGATTTTAGCAATTGAAAAGTATATGTATTGAACAGAGAAGTGCTTTTTTAATATATACAACGCGAAAAATAAATTACATAAGGACGGTAAAATATATTATTATTTTTTACATATTATAAAATTTAATTTAATTCTATTTTTTTTATTTCGTTTTAGATTGCGGATCAAGTCAAAGCGGATTTTAGCAATTGAAAAGTATATGTATTGAACAGAGAAGTGCTTTTTTAATATATACAACGCGAAAAATAAATTACATAAGGACGGTAAATATATTATTATTTTTTACATATTATAAAATTTAATTTAATTCTATTTTTTTTATTTCGTTTTAGATTGCGGATCAAGTCAAAGCGGATTTTAGCAATTGAAAAGTATATGTATTGAACAGAGAAGTGCTTTTTTAATATATACAACGCGAAAAATAAATTACATAAGGACGGTAAATATATTATTATTTTTTACATATTATAAAATTTAATTTAATTCTATTTTTTTTATTTCGTTTTAGATTGCGGATCAAGTCAAAGCGGATTTTAGCAATTGAAAAGTATATGTATTGAACAGAGAAGTGCTTTTTTAATATATACAACGCGAAAAATAAATTACATAAGGACGGTAAATATATTATTATTTTTTACATATTATAAAATTTAATTTAATTCTATTTTTTTTATTTCGTTTTAGATTGCGGATCAAGTCAAAGCGGATTTTAGCAATTGAAAAGTATATGTATTGAACAGAGAAGTGCTTTTTTAATATATACAACGCGAAAAATAAATTACATAAGGACGGTAAATATATTATTATTTTTTACATATTATAAAATTTAATTTAATTCTATTTTTTTATTTCGTTTTAGATTGCGGATCAAGTCAAAGCGGATTTTAGCAATTGAAAAGTATATGTATTGAACAGAGAAGTGCTTTTTTAATATATACAACGCGAAAAATAAATTACATAAGGACGGTAAATATATTATTATTTTTTACATATTATAAAATTTAATTTAATTCTATTTTTTTTTTTATTTCGTTTTAGATTGCGGATCAAGTCAAAGCGGATTTTAGCAATTGAAAAGTATATGTATTGAACAGAGAAGTGCTTTTTTAATATATACAACGCGAAAAATAAATTACATAAGGACGGTAAATATATTATTATTTTTTACATATTATAAAATTTAATTTAATTCTATTTTTTTATTTCGTTTTAGATTGCGGATCAAGTCAAAGCGGATTTTAGCAATTGAAAAGTATATGTATTGAACAGAGAAGTGCTTTTTTAATATATACAACGCGAAAAATAAATTACATAAGGACGGTAAATATATTATTATTTTTTACATATTATAAAATTTAATTTAATTCTATTTTTTTTATTTCGTTTTAGATTGCGGATCAAGTCAAAGCGGATTTTAGCAATTGAAAAGTATATGTATTGAACAGAGAAGTGCTTTTTTAATATATACAACGCGAAAAATAAATTACATAAGGACGGTAAATATATTATTATTTTTTACATATTATAAAATTTAATTTAATTCTATTTTTTTTATTTCGTTTTAGATTGCGGATCAAGTCAAAGCGGATTTTAGCAATTGAAAAGTATATGTATTGAACAGAGAAGTGCTTTTTTAATATATACAACGCGAAAAATAAATTACATAAGGACGGTAAATATATTATTATTTTTTACATATTATAAAATTTAATTTAATTCTATTTTTTTTATTTCGTTTTAGATTGCGGATCAAGTCAAAGCGGATTTTAGCAATTGAAAAGTATATGTATTGAACAGAGAAGTGCTTTTTTAATATATACAACGCGAAAAATAAATTACATAAGGACGGTAAATATATTATTATTTTTTACATATTATAAAATTTAATTTAATTCTATTTTTTTTTATTTCGTTTTAGATTGCGGATCAAGTCAAAGCGGATTTTAGCAATTGAAAAGTATATGTATTGAACAGAGAAGTGCTTTTTTAATATATACAACGCGAAAAATAAATTACATAAGGACGGTAAATATATTATTATTTTTTACATATTATAAAATTTAATTTAATTCTATTTTTTTTATTTCGTTTTAGATTGCGGATCAAGTCAAAGCGGATTTTAGCAATTGAAAAGTATATGTATTGAACAGAGAAGTGCTTTTTTAATATATACAACGCGAAAAATAAATTACATAAGGACGGTAAATATATTATTATTTTTTACATATTATAAAATTTAATTTAATTCTATTTTTTTTATTTCGTTTTAGATTGCGGATCAAGTCAAAGCGGATTTTAGCAATTGAAAAGTATATGTATTGAACAGAGAAGTGCTTTTTTAATATATACAACGCGAAAAATAAATTACATAAGGACGGTAAATATATTATTATTTTTTACATATTATAAAATTTAATTTAATTCTATTTTTTTATTTCGTTTTAGATTGCGGATCAAGTCAAAGCGGATTTTAGCAATTGAAAAGTATATGTATTGAACAGAGAAGTGCTTTTTTAATATATACAACGCGAAAAATAAATTACATAAGGACGGTAAATATATTATTATTTTTTACATATTATAAAATTTAATTTAATTCTATTTTTTTTATTTCGTTTTAGATTGCGGATCAAGTCAAAGCGGATTTTAGCAATTGAAAAGTATATGTATTGAACAGAGAAGTGCTTTTTTAATATATACAACGCGAAAAATAAATTACATAAGGACGGTAAATATATTATTATTTTTTACATATTATAAAATTTAATTTAATTCTATTTTTTTTTATTTCGTTTTAGATTGCGGATCAAGTCAAAGCGGATTTTAGCAATTGAAAAGTATATGTATTGAACAGAGAAGTGCTTTTTTAATATATACAACGCGAAAAATAAATTACATAAGGACGGTAAATATATTATTATTTTTTACATATTATAAAATTTAATTTAATTCTATTTTTTTTATTTCGTTTTAGATTGCGGATCAAGTCAAAGCGGATTTTAGCAATTGAAAAGTATATGTATTGAACAGAGAAGTGCTTTTTTAATATATACAACGCGAAAAATAAATTACATAAGGACGGTAAATATATTATTATTTTTTACATATTATAAAATTTAATTTAATTCTATTTTTTTTATTTCGTTTTAGATTGCGGATCAAGTCAAAGCGGATTTTAGCAATTGAAAAGTATATGTATTGAACAGAGAAGTGCTTTTTTAATATATACAACGCGAAAAATAAATTACATAAGGACGGTAAATATATTATTATTTTTTACATATTATAAAATTTAATTTAATTCTATTTTTTTTATTTCGTTTTAGATTGCGGATCAAGTCAAAGCGGATTTTAGCAATTGAAAAGTATATGTATTGAACAGAGAAGTGCTTTTTTAATATATACAACGCGAAAAATAAATTACATAAGGACGGTAAATATATTATTATTTTTTACATATTATAAAATTTAATTTAATTCTATTTTTTTTTATTTCGTTTTAGATTGCGGATCAAGTCAAAGCGGATTTTAGCAATTGAAAAGTATATGTATTGAACAGAGAAGTGCTTTTTTAATATATACAACGCGAAAAATAAATTACATAAGGACGGTAAATATATTATTATTTTTTACATATTATAAAATTTAATTTAATTCTATTTTTTTTATTTCGTTTTAGATTGCGGATCAAGTCAAAGCGGATTTTAGCAATTGAAAAGTATATGTATTGAACAGAGAAGTGCTTTTTTAATATATACAACGCGAAAAATAAATTACATAAGGACGGTAAATATATTATTATTTTTTACATATTATAAAATTTAATTTAATTCTATTTTTTTTATTTCGTTTTAGATTGCGGATCAAGTCAAAGCGGATTTTAGCAATTGAAAAGTATATGTATTGAACAGAGAAGTGCTTTTTTAATATATACAACGCGAAAAATAAATTACATAAGGACGGTAAATATATTATTATTTTTTACATATTATAAAATTTAATTTAATTCTATTTTTTTTATTTCGTTTTAGATTGCGGATCAAGTCAAAGCGGATTTTAGCAATTGAAAAGTATATGTATTGAACAGAGAAGTGCTTTTTTAATATATACAACGCGAAAAATAAATTACATAAGGACGGTAAATATATTATTATTTTTTACATATTATAAAATTTAATTTAATTCTATTTTTTTTTATTTCGTTTTAGATTGCGGATCAAGTCAAAGCGGATTTTAGCAATTGAAAAGTATATGTATTGAACAGAGAAGTGCTTTTTTAATATATACAACGCGAAAAATAAATTACATAAGGACGGTAAATATATTATTATTTTTTACATATTATAAAATTTAATTTAATTCTATTTTTTTTATTTCGTTTTAGATTGCGGATCAAGTCAAAGCGGATTTTAGCAATTGAAAAGTATATGTATTGAACAGAGAAGTGCTTTTTTAATATATACAACGCGAAAAATAAATTACATAAGGACGGTAAATATATTATTATTTTTTACATATTATAAAATTTAATTTAATTCTATTTTTTTTATTTCGTTTTAGATTGCGGATCAAGTCAAAGCGGATTTTAGCAATTGAA
Organism: Culicoides brevitarsis; assembly: GCF_036172545.1. Lineage (NCBI taxonomy): Eukaryota > Metazoa > Arthropoda > Insecta > Diptera > Ceratopogonidae > Culicoides > Culicoides brevitarsis. Next base: position 994 of record NW_026973491.1, on the reverse strand, counting down.
AAGTATATGTATTGAACAGAGAAGTGCTTTTTTAATATATACAACGCGAAAAATAAATTACATAAGGACGGTAAATATATTATTATTTTTTACATATTATAAAATTTAATTTAATTCTATTTTTTTTATTTCGTTTTAGATTGCGGATCAAGTCAAAGCGGATTTTAGCAATTGAAAAGTATATGTATTGAACAGAGAAGTGCTTTTTTAATATATACAACGCGAAAAATAAATTACATAAGGACGGTAAATATATTATTATTTTTTACATATTATAAAATTTAATTTAATTCTATTTTTTTTATTTCGTTTTAGATTGCGGATCAAGTCAAAGCGGATTTTAGCAATTGAAAAGTATATGTATTGAACAGAAAAGTGCTTTTTTAATATATACAACGCGAAAAATAAATTACATAAGGACGGTAAATATATTATTATTTTTTACATATTATAAAATTTAATTTAATTCTATTTTTTTTATTTCGTTTTAGATTGCGGATCAAGTCAAAGCGGATTTTAGCAATTGAAAAGTATATGTATTGAACAAAGAAGTGCTTTTTTAATATATACAACGCGAAAAATAAATTACATAAGGACGGTAAATATATTATTATTTTTTACATATTATAAAATTTAATTTAATTCTATTTTTTTTATTTCGTTTTAGATTGCGGATCAAGTCAAAGCGGATTTTAGCAATTGAAAAGTATATGTATTGAACAGAGAAGTGCTTTTTTAATATATACAACGCGAAAAATAAATTACATAAGGACGGTAAATATATTATTATTTTTTACATATTATAAAATTTAATTTAATTCTTTTTTTTTTATTTCGTTTTAGATTGCGGATCAAGTCAAAGCGGATTTTAGCATTTGAAAAGTATATGTATTGAACAGAGAAGTGCTTTTTTAATATATACAACGCGAAAAATAAGGACGGTATATATATTATTATTTTTTACTTATTATAAAATTTAATTTAATTCAATATT
>NW_026973490.1:0-16562 GCF_036172545.1 Culicoides brevitarsis | reverse complement strand
AAAAATAAATTACATAAGGACGGTAAATATATTATTATTTTTTACATATTATAAAATTTAATTTAATTCTATTTTTTTTATTTCGTTTTAGATTGCGGATCAAGTCAAAGCGGATTTTAGCAATTGAAAAGTATATGTATTGAACAGAGAAGTGCTTTTTTAATATATACAACGCGAAAAATAAATTACATAAGGACGGTAAATATATTATTATTTTTTACATATTATAAAATTTAATTTAATTCTATTTTTTTTTATTTCGTTTTAGATTGCGGATCAAGTCAAAGCGGATTTTAGCAATTGAAAAGTATATGTATTGAACAGAGAAGTGCTTTTTTAATATATACAACGCGAAAAATAAATTACATAAGGACGGTAAATATATTATTATTTTTTACATATTATAAAATTTAATTTAATTCTATTTTTTTTATTTCGTTTTAGATTGCGGATCAAGTCAAAGCGGATTTTAGCAATTGAAAAGTATATGTATTGAACAGAGAAGTGCTTTTTTAATATATACAACGCGAAAAATAAATTACATAAGGACGGTAAATATATTATTATTTTTTACATATTATAAAATTTAATTTAATTCTATTTTTTTTTATTTCGTTTTAGATTGCGGATCAAGTCAAAGCGGATTTTAGCAATTGAAAAGTATATGTATTGAACAGAGAAGTGCTTTTTTAATATATACAACGCGAAAAATAAATTACATAAGGACGGTAAATATATTATTATTTTTTACATATTATAAAATTTAATTTAATTCTATTTTTTTTATTTCGTTTTAGATTGCGGATCAAGTCAAAGCGGATTTTAGCAATTGAAAAGTATATGTATTGAACAGAGAAGTGCTTTTTTAATATATACAACGCGAAAAATAAATTACATAAGGACGGTAAATATATTATTATTTTTTACATATTATAAAATTTAATTTAATTCTATTTTTTTTTTATTTTGTTTTAGATTGCGGATCAAGTCAAAGCGGATTTTAGCAATTGGAAAGTATATGTATTGAACAGAGAAGTGCTTTTTTAATATATACAACGCGAAAAATAAATTACATAAGGACGGTAAATATATTATTATTTTTTACATATTATAAAATTTAATTTAATTCTATTTTTTTTTATTTCGTTTTAGATTGCGGATCAAGTCAAAGCGGATTTTAGCAATTGAAAAGTATATGTATTGAACAGAGAAGTGCTTTTTTAATATATACAACGCGAAAAATAAATTACATAAGGACGGTAAATATATTATTATTTTTTACATATTATAAAATTTAATTTAATTCTATTTTTTTTTATTTCGTTTTAGATTGCGGATCAAGTCAAAGCGGATTTTAGCAATTGAAAAGTATATGTATTGAACAGAGAAGTGCTTTTTTAATATATACAACGCGAAAAATAAATTACATAAGGACGGTAAATATATTATTATTTTTTACATATTATAAAATTTAATTTAATTCTATTTTTATTATTTCGTTTTAGATTGCGGATCAAGTCAAAGCGGATTTTAGCAATTGAAAAGTATATGTATTGAACAGAGAAGTGCTTTTTTAATATATACAACGCGAAAAATAAATTGCATAAGGACGGTAAATATATTATTATTTTTTACATATTATAAAATTTAATTTAATTCTATTTTTTTTATTTCGTTTTAGATTGCGGATCAAGTCAAAGCGGATTTTAGCAATTGAAAAGTATTTGTATTGAACAGAGAAGTGCTTTTTTAATATATACAACGCGAAAAATAAATTACATAAGGACGGTAAATATATTATTATTTTTTACATATTATAAAATTTGATTTAATTCTATTTTTTTTTATTTCGTTTTAGATTGCGGATCAAGTCAAAGCGGATTTTAGCAATTAAAAAGTATATGTATTGAACAGAGAAGTGCTTTTTTAATATATACAACGCGAAAAATAAATTACATAAGGACGGTAAATATATTATTATTTTTTACATATTATAAAATTTAATTTAATTCTATTTTTTTTTTATTTCGTTTTAGATTGCGGATCAAGTCAAAGCGGATTTTAACAATTGAAAAGTATATGTATTGAACAGAGAAGTGCTTTTTTAATATATACAACGCGAAAAATAAATTACATAAGGACGGTAAATATATTATTATTTTTTACATATTATAAAATTTAATTTAATTCTATTTTTTTTATTTCGTTTTTGATTGCGGATCAAGTCAAAGCGTATTTTAGCAATTGAAGAGTATATGTATTGAACAGAGAAGTGCTATTTTAAAATATACAACGCGAAAAATAAATTACATAAGGACGGTAAATATATTATTATTTTTTACATATTATAAAATTTAATTTAATTCTATTTTTTTTATTTCGTTTTAGATTGCGGATAAAGTCAAAGCGGATTTTAGCAATTGATAAGTATATGTATTGAATAGAGAAGTGCTTTTTTAATATATACAACGCGAAAAATAAATTACATAAGGACGGTAAATATATTATTATTTTTTACATATTATAAAATTTAATTTAATTCTATTTTTTTTTAAAAGCGGATTTTAGCAATTGAAAAGTATATGTATTGAACAGAGAAGTGCTTTTTTAATATATACAACGCGAAAAATAAATTACATAAGGACGGTAAATATATTATTATTTTTTACATATTATAAAATTTAATTTAATTCTATTTTTTTTATTTCGTTTTAGATTGCGGATCAAGTCAAAGCGGATTTTAGCAATTGAAAAGTATATGTATTGAACAGAGAAGTACTTTTTTAATATATACAACGCGAAAAATAAATTACATAAGGACGGTAAATATATTATTATTTTTTACATATTATAAAATTTAATTTAATTCTATTTTTTTTTATTTCGTTTTAGATTGCGGATCAAGTCAAAGCGGATTTTAGCAATTGAAAAGTATATGTATTGAACAGAGAAGTGCTTTTTTAATATATACAACGCGAAAAATAAATTACATAAGGACGGTAAATATATTATTATTTTTTACATATTATAAAATTTAATTTAATTCTATTTTTTTATTTCGTTTTAGATTGCGGATCAAGTCAAAGCGGATTTTAGCAATTGAAAAGTATATGTATTGAACAGAGAAGTGCTTTTTTAATATATACAACGCGAAAAATAAATTACATAAGGACGGTAAATATATTATTATTTTTTACATATTATAAAATTTAATTTAATTCTATTTTTTTTTATTTCGTTTTAGATTGCGGATCAAGTCAAAGCGGATTTTAGCAATTGAAAAGTATATGTATTGAACAGAGAAGTGCTTTTTTAATATATACAACGCGAAAAATAAATTACATAAGGACGGTAAATATATTATTATTTTTTACATATTATAAAATTTAATTTAATTCTATTTTTTTATTTCGTTTTAGATTGCGGATCAAGTCAAAGCGGATTTTAGCAATTGAAAAGTATATGTATTGAACAGAGAAGTGCTTTTTTAATATATACAACGCGAAAAATAAATTACATAAGGACGGTAAATATATTATTATTTTTTACATATTATAAAATTTAATTTAATTCTATTTTTTTTATTTCGTTTTAGATTGCGGATCAAGTCAAAGCGGATTTTAGCAATTGAAAAGTATATGTATTGAACAGAGAAGTGCTTTTTTAATATATACAACGCGAAAAATAAATTACATAAGGACGGTAAATATATTATTATTTTTTACATATTATAAAATTTAATTTAATTCTATTTTTTTTTTATTTCGTTTTAGATTGCGGATCAAGTCAAAGCGGATTTTAGCAATTGAAAAGTATATGTATTGAACAGAGAAGTGCTTTTTTAATATATACAACGCGAAAAATAAATTACATAAGGACGGTAAATATATTATTATTTTTTACATATTATAAAATTTAATTTAATTCTATTTTTTTTATTTCGTTTTAGATTGCGGATCAAGTCAAAGCGGATTTTAGCAATTGAAAAGTATATGTATTGAACAGAGAAGTGCTTTTTTAATATATACAACGCGAAAAATAAATTACATAAGGACGGTAAATATATTATTATTTTTTACATATTATAAAATTTAATTTAATTCTATTTTTTTTTATTTCGTTTTAGATTGCGGATCAAGTCAAAGCGGATTTTAGCAATTGAAAAGTATATGTATTGAACAGAGAAGTGCTTTTTTAATATATACAACGCGAAAAATAAATTACATAAGGACGGTAAATATATTATTATTTTTTACATATTATAAAATTTAATTTAATTCTATTTTTTTTATTTCGTTTTAGATTGCGGATCAAGTCAAAGCGGATTTTAGCAATTGAAAAGTATATGTATTGAACAGAGAAGTGCTTTTTTAATATATACAACGCGAAAAATAAATTACATAAGGACGGTAAATATATTATTATTTTTTACATATTATAAAATTTAATTTAATTCTATTTTTTTTATTTCGTTTTAGATTGCGGATCAAGTCAAAGCGGATTTTAGCAATTGAAAAGTATATGTATTGAACAGAGAAGTGCTTTTTTAATATATACAACGCGAAAAATAAATTACATAAGGACGGTAAATATATTATTATTTTTTACATATTATAAAATTTAATTTAATTCTATTTTTTTTATTTCGTTTTAGATTGCGGATCAAGTCAAAGCGGATTTTAGCAATTGAAAAGTATATGTATTGAACAGAGAAGTGCTTTTTTAATATATACAACGCGAAAAATAAATTACATAAGGACGGTAAATATATTATTATTTTTTACATATTATAAAATTTAATTTAATTCTATTTTTTTTTTATTTCGTTTTAGATTGCGGATCAAGTCAAAGCGGATTTTAGCAATTGAAAAGTATATGTATTGAACAGAGAAGTGCTTTTTTAATATATACAACGCGAAAAATAAATTACATAAGGACGGTAAATATATTATTATTTTTTACATATTATAAAATTTAATTTAATTCTATTTTTTTATTTCGTTTTAGATTGCGGATCAAGTCAAAGCGGATTTTAGCAATTGAAAAGTATATGTATTGAACAGAGAAGTGCTTTTTTAATATATACAACGCGAAAAATAAATTACATAAGGACGGTAAATATATTATTATTTTTTACATATTATAAAATTTAATTTAATTCTATTTTTTTTATTTCGTTTTAGATTGCGGATCAAGTCAAAGCGGATTTTAGCAATTGAAAAGTATATGTATTGAACAGAGAAGTGCTTTTTTAATATATACAACGCGAAAAATAAATTACATAAGGACGGTAAATATATTATTATTTTTTACATATTATAAAATTTAATTTAATTCTATTTTTTTTATTTCGTTTTAGATTGCGGATCAAGTCAAAGCGGATTTTAGCAATTGAAAAGTATATGTATTGAACAGAGAAGTGCTTTTTTAATATATACAACGCGAAAAATAAATTACATAAGGACGGTAAATATATTATTATTTTTTACATATTATAAAATTTAATTTAATTCTATTTTTTTTTATTTCGTTTTAGATTGCGGATCAAGTCAAAGCGGATTTTAGCAATTGAAAAGTATATGTATTGAACAGAGAAGTGCTTTTTTAATATATACAACGCGAAAAATAAATTACATAAGGACGGTAAATATATTATTATTTTTTACATATTATAAAATTTAATTTAATTCTATTTTTTTTATTTCGTTTTAGATTGCGGATCAAGTCAAAGCGGATTTTAGCAATTGAAAAGTATATGTATTGAACAGAGAAGTGCTTTTTTAATATATACAACGCGAAAAATAAATTACATAAGGACGGTAAATATATTATTATTTTTTACATATTATAAAATTTAATTTAATTCTATTTTTTTTATTTCGTTTTAGATTGCGGATCAAGTCAAAGCGGATTTTAGCAATTGAAAAGTATATGTATTGAACAGAGAAGTGCTTTTTTAATATATACAACGCGAAAAATAAATTACATAAGGACGGTAAATATATTATTATTTTTTACATATTATAAAATTTAATTTAATTCTATTTTTTTTATTTCGTTTTAGATTGCGGATCAAGTCAAAGCGGATTTTAGCAATTGAAAAGTATATGTATTGAACAGAGAAGTGCTTTTTTAATATATACAACGCGAAAAATAAATTACATAAGGACGGTAAACATATATTTTTTTTTTACATATTATAAAATTTAATTTAATTCTATTTTTTTTATTCGTTTTAGATTGCGGATCAAGTCAAAGCGGATTTTAGCAATTGAAAAGTATATGTATTGAACAGAGAAGTGCTTTTTTAATATATACAACGCGAAAAATAAATTACATAAGGACGGTAAATATATTATTATTTTTTACATATTATAAAATTTAATTTAATTCTATTTTTTTATTTCGTTTTAGATTGCGGATCAAGTCAAAGCGGATTTTAGCAATTGAAAAGTATATGTATTGAACAGAGAAGTGCTTTTTTAATATATACAACGCGAAAAATAAATTACATAAGGACGGTAAATATATTATTATTTTTTACATATTATAAAATTTAATTTAATTCTATTTTTTTTATTTCGTTTTAGATTGCGGATCAAGTCAAAGCGGATTTTAGCAATTGAAAAGTATATGTATTGAACAGAGAAGTGCTTTTTTAATATATACAACGCGAAAAATAAATTACATAAGGACGGTAAATATATTATTATTTTTTACATATTATAAAATTTAATTTAATTCTATTTTTTTTTATTTCGTTTTAGATTGCGGATCAAGTCAAAGCGGATTTTAGCAATTGAAAAGTATATGTATTGAACAGAGAAGTGCTTTTTTAATATATACAACGCGAAAAATAAATTACATAAGGACGGTAAATATATTATTATTTTTTACATATTATAAAATTTAATTTAATTCTATTTTTTTTATTTCGTTTTAGATTGCGGATCAAGTCAAAGCGGATTTTAGCAATTGAAAAGTATATGTATTGAACAGAGAAGTGCTTTTTTAATATATACAACGCGAAAAATAAATTACATAAGGACGGTAAATATATTATTATTTTTTACATATTATAAAATTTAATTTAATTCTATTTTTTTTATTTCGTTTTAGATTGCGGATCAAGTCAAAGCGGATTTTAGCAATTGAAAAGTATATGTATTGAACAGAGAAGTGCTTTTTTAATATAAACAACGCGAAAAATAAATTACATAAGGAGGGTAAATATATTATTATTTTTTACATATTATAAAATTTAATTTAATTCTATTTTTTTTATTTCGTTTTAGATTGCGGATCAAGTCAAAGCGGATTTTAGCAATTGAAAAGTATATGTATTGAACAGAGAAGTGCTTTTTTAATATAAACAACGCGAAAAATAAATTACATAAGGAGGGTAAATATATTATGATTTTTTACATATTATAAAATTTAATTTAATTCTATTTTTTTTATTTCGTTTTAGATTGCGGATCAAGTCAAAGCGGATTTTAGCAATTGAAAAGTATATGTATTGAACAGAGAAGTGCTTTTTTTAATATATACAACGCGAAAAATAAATTACATAAGGACGGTAAATATATTATTATTTTTTACATATTATAAAATTTAATTTAATTCTATTTTTTTTTATTTCGTTTTAGATTGCGGATCAAGTCAAAGCGGATTTTAGCAATTGAAAAGTATATGTATTGAACAGAGAAGTGCTTTTTTAATATATACAACGCGAAAAATAAATTACATAAGGACGGTAAATATATTATTATTTTTTACATATTATAAAATTTAATTTAATTCTATTTTTTTTATTTCGTTTTAGATTGCGGATCAAGTCAAAGCGGATTTTAGCAATTGAAAAGTATATGTATTGAACAGAGAAGTGCTTTTTTAATATATACAACGCGAAAAATAAATTACATAAGGACGGTAAATATATTATTATTTTTTACATATTATAAAATTTAATTTAATTCTATTTTTTTTATTTCGTTTTAGATTGCGGATCAAGTCAAAGCGGATTTTAGCAATTGAAAAGTATATGTATTGAACAGAGAAGTGCTTTTTTAATATATACAACGCGAAAAATAAATTACATAAGGACGGTAAATATATTATTATTTTTTACATATTATAAAATTTAATTTAATTCTATTTTTTTTATTTCGTTTTAGATTGCGGATCAAGTCAAAGCGGATTTTAGCAATTGAAAAGTATATGTATTGAACAGAGAAGTGCTTTTTTAATATATACAACGCGAAAAATAAATTACATAAGGACGGTAAATATATTATTATTTTTTACATATTATAAAATTTAATTTAATTCTATTTTTTTATTTCAAAGCGGATCAAGTCAAAGCGGATTTTAGCAATTGAAAAGTATATGTATTGAACAGAGAAGTGCTTTTTTAATATATACAACGCGAAAAATAAATTACATAAGGACGGTAAATATATTATTATTTTTTACATATTATAAAATTTAATTTAATTCTATTTTTTTTATTTCGTTTTAGATTGCGGATCAAGTCAAAGCGGATTTTAGCAATTGAAAAGTATATGTATTGAACAGAGAAGTGCTTTTTTAATATATACAACGCGAAAAATAAATTACATAAGGACGGTAAATATATTATTATTTTTTACATATTATAAAATTTAATTTAATTCTATTTTTTTTTATTTCGTTTTAGATTGCGGATCAAGTCAAAGCGGATTTTAGCAATTGAAAAGTATATGTATTGAACAGAGAAGTGCTTTTTTAATATATACAACGCGAAAAATAAATTACATAAGGACGGTAAATATATTATTATTTTTTACATATTATAAAATTTAATTTAATTCTATTTTTTTTTTTATTTCGTTTTAGATTGCGGATCAAGTCAAAGCGGATTTTAGCAATTGAAAAGTATATGTATTGAACAGAGAAGTGCTTTTTTAATATATACAACGCGAAAAATAAATTACATAAGGACGGTAAATATATTATTATTTTTTACATATTATAAAATTTAATTTAATTCTATTTTTTTTATTTCGTTTTAGATTGCGGATCAAGTCAAAGCGGATTTTAGCAATTGAAAAGTATATGTATTGAACAGAGAAGTGCTTTTTTAATATATACAACGCGAAAAATAAATTACATAAGGACGGTAAATATATTATTATTTTTTACATATTATAAAATTTAATTTAATTCTATTTTTTTTTTATTTCGTTTTAGATTGCGGATCAAGTCAAAGCGGATTTTAGCAATTGAAAAGTATATGTATTGAACAGAGAAGTGCTTTTTTAATATATACAACGCGAAAAATAAATTACATAAGGACGGTAAATATATTATTATTTTTTACATATTATAAAATTTAATTTAATTCTATTTTTTTTTATTTCGTTTTAGATTGCGGATCAAGTCAAAGCGGATTTTAGCAATTGAAAAGTATATGTATTGAACAGAGAAGTGCTTTTTTAATATATACAACGCGAAAAATAAATTACATAAGGACGGTAAATATATTATTATTTTTTACATATTATAAAATTTAATTTAATTCTATTTTTTTTATTTCGTTTTAGATTGCGGATCAAGTCAAAGCGGATTTTAGCAATTGAAAAGTATATGTATTGAACAGAGAAGTGCTTTTTTAATATATACAACGCGAAAAATAAATTACATAAGGACGGTAAATATATTATTATTTTTTACATATTATAAAATTTAATTTAATTCTATTTTTTTTATTTCGTTTTAGATTGCGGATCAAGTCAAAGCGGATTTTAGCAATTGAAAAGTATATGTATTGAACAGAGAAGTGCTTTTTTAATATATACAACGCGAAAAATAAATTACATAAGGACGGTAAATATATTATTATTTTTTACATATTATAAAATTTAATTTAATTCTATTTTTTTTATTTCGTTTTAGATTGCGGATCAAGTCAAAGCGGATTTTAGCAATTGAAAAGTATATGTATTGAACAGAGAAGTGCTTTTTTAATATATACAACGCGAAAAATAAATTACATAAGGACGGTAAATATATTATTATTTTTTACATATTATAAAATTTAATTTAATTCTATTTTTTTTATTTCGTTTTAGATTGCGGATCAAGTCAAAGCGGATTTTAGCAATTGAAAAGTATATGTATTGAACAGAGAAGTGCTTTTTTAATATATACAACGCGAAAAATAAATTACATAAGGACGGTAAATATATTATTATTTTTTACATATTATAAAATTTAATTTAATTCTATTTTTTTTATTTCGTTTTAGATTGCGGATCAAGTCAAAGCGGATTTTAGCAATTGAAAAGTATATGTATTGAACAGAGAAGTGCTTTTTTAATATATACAACGCGAAAAATAAATTACATAAGGACGGTAAATATATTATTATTTTTTACATATTATAAAATTTAATTTAATTCTATTTTTTTTATTTCGTTTTAGATTGCGGATCAAGTCAAAGCGGATTTTAGCAATTGAAAAGTATATGTATTGAACAGAGAAGTGCTTTTTTAATATATACAACGCGAAAAATAAATTACATAAGGACGGTAAATATATTATTATTTTTTACATATTATAAAATTTAATTTAATTCTATTTTTTTTATTTCGTTTTAGATTGCGGATCAAGTCAAAGCGGATTTTAGCAATTGAAAAGTATATGTATTGAACAGAGAAGTGCTTTTTTAATATATACAACGCGAAAAATAAATTACATAAGGACGGTAAATATATTATTATTTTTTACATATTATAAAATTTAATTTAATTCTATTTTTTTTATTTCGTTTTAGATTGCGGATCAAGTCAAAGCGGATTTTAGCAATTGAAAAGTATATGTATTGAACAGAGAAGTGCTTTTTTAATATATACAACGCGAAAAATAAATTACATAAGGACGGTAAATATATTATTATTTTTTACATATTATAAAATTTAATTTAATTCTATTTTTTTTATTTCGTTTTAGATTGCGGATCAAGTCAAAGCGGATTTTAGCAATTGAAAAGTATATGTATTGAACAGAGAAGTGCTTTTTTAATATATACAACGCGAAAAATAAATTACATAAGGACGGTAAATATATTATTATTTTTTACATATTATAAAATTTAATTTAATTCTATTTTTTTTATTTCGTTTTAGATTGCGGATCAAGTCAAAGCGGATTTTAGCAATTGAAAAGTATATGTATTGAACAGAGAAGTGCTTTTTTAATATATACAACGCGAAAAATAAATTACATAAGGACGGTAAATATATTATTATTTTTTACATATTATAAAATTTAATTTAATTCTATTTTTTTATTTCGTTTTAGATTGCGGATCAAGTCAAAGCGGATTTTAGCAATTGAAAAGTATATGTATTGAACAGAGAAGTGCTTTTTTAATATATACAACGCGAAAAATAAATTACATAAGGACGGTAAATATATTATTATTTTTTACATATTATAAAATTTAATTTAATTCTATTTTTTTTTATTTCGTTTTAGATTGCGGATCAAGTCAAAGCGGATTTTAGCAATTGAAAAGTATATGTATTGAACAGAGAAGTGCTTTTTTAATATAAACAACGCGAAAAATAAATTACATAAGGACGGTAAATATATTATTATTTTTTACATATTATAAAATTTAATTCTATTTTTTTTACTTCGTTGTAGATTGCAGATCAAGTCAAAGCGGATTTTAGCAATTGAAAAGTATATGTATTGAACAGAGAAGTGCTTTTTTAATATATACAACGCGAAAAATAAATTACATAAGGACGGTAAATATATTATTATTTTTTACATATTATAAAATTTAATTTAATTCTATTTTTTTTATTTCGTTTTAGATTGCGGATCAAGTCAAAGCGGATTTTAGCAATTGAAAAGTATATGTATTGAACAGAGAAGTGCTTTTTTAATATATACAACGCGAAAAATAAATTACATAAGGACGGTAAATATATTATTATATTTTACATATTATAAAATTTAATTTAATTCTATTTTTTTTTATTTCGTTTTAGATTGCGGATTAAGTCAAAGCGGATTTTTGCAATTGAAAAGTATATGTATTGAACAGAGAAGTGCTTTTTTAATATATACAACGCGAAAAATAAATTACATAAGGACGGTAAATATATTATTATTTTTTACATATTATAAAATTTAATTTAATTCTATTTTTTTATTTCGTTTTAGATTGCGGATCAAGTCAAAGCGGATTTTAGCAATTGAAAAGTATATGTATTGAACAGAGAAGTGCTTTTTTAATATATACAACGCGAAAAATAAATTACATAAGGACGGTAAATATATTATTATTTTTTACATATTATAAAATTTAATTTAATTCTATTTTTTTTTATTTCGTTTTAGATTGCGGATCAAGTCAAAGCGGATTTTAGCAATTGAAAAGTATATGTATTGAACAGAGAAGTGCTTTTTTAATATATACAACGCGAAAAATAAATTACATAAGGACGGTAAATATATTATTATTTTTTACATATTATAAAATTTAATTTAATTCTATTTTTTTATTTCGTTTTAGATTGCGGATCAAGTCAAAGCGGATTTTAGCAATTGAAAAGTATATGTATTGAACAGAGAAGTGCTTTTTTAATATATACAACGCGAAAAATAAATTACATAAGGACGGTAAATATATTATTATTTTTTACATATTATAAAATTTAATTTAATTCTATTTTTTATTTCGTTTTAGATTGCGGATCAAGTCAAAGCGGATTTTAGCAATTGAAAAGTATATGTATTGAACAGAGAAGTGCTTTTTTAATATATACAACGCGAAAAATAAATTACATAAGGACGGTAAATATATTATTATTTTTTACATATTATAAAATTTAATTTAATTCTATTTTTTTTATTTCCTTTTAGATTGCGGATCAAGTCAAAGCGGATTTTAGCAATTGAAAAGTATATGTATTGAACAGAGAAGTGCTTTTTTAATATATACAACGCGAAAAATAAATTACATAAGAACGGTAAATATATTATTATTATTTTTTTTCATATTATAAAATTTAATTTAATTCTATTTTTTTATTTCGTTTTAGATTGCGGATCAAGTCAAAGCGGATTTTAGCAATTGAAAAGTATATGTATTGAACAGAGAAGTGCTTTTTTAATATATACAACGCGAAAAATAAATTACATAAGGACGGTAAATATATTATTATTTTTTACATATTATAAAATTTAATTTAATTCTATTTAGATTGCGGATCAAGTCAAAGCGGATTTTAGCAATTGAAAAGTATATGTATTGAACAGAGAAGTGCTTTTTTAATATATACAACGCGAAAAATAAATTACATAAGGACGGTAAATATATTATTATTTTTTACATATTATAAAATTTAATTTAATTCTATTTTTTTATTTCGTTTTAGATTGCGGATCAAGTCAAAGCGGATTTTAGCAATTGAAAAGTATATGTATTGAACAGAGAAGTGCTTTTTTAATATATACAACGCGAAAAATAAATTACATAAGGACGGTAAATATATTATTGTTTTTTACATATTATAAAATTTAATTTAATTCTATTTAGATTGCGAATCAAGTCAAAGCGGATTTTAGCAATTGAAAAGTATATGTATTGAAAAGAGAAGTGCTTTTTTAATATATACAACGCGAAAAATAAATTACATAAGAACGGTAAATATTATTATTTTTTACATATTATAAAATTTAATTTAATTCTATTTTTTTTATTTCGTTTTAGATTGCGGATCAAGTCAAAGCGGATTTTAGCAATTGAAAAGTATATGTATTGAACAGAGAAGTGCTTTTTTAATATATACAACGCGAAAAATAAATTACATAAGGACGGTAAATATATTATTATTTTTTACATATTATAAAATTTAATTTAATTCTATTTTTTTTATTTCGTTTTAGATTGCGGATCAAGTCAAAGCGGATTTTAGCAATTGAAAAGTATATGTATTGAACAGAGAAGTGCTTTTTTAATATATACAACGCGAAAAATAAATTACATAAGGACGGTAAATATATTATTATTTTTTACATATTATAAAATTTAATTTAATTCTATTTTTTTTATTTCGTTTTAGATTGCGGATCAAGTCAAAGCGGATTTTAGCAATTGAAAAGTATATGTATTGAACAGAGAAGTGCTTTTTTAATATATACAACGCGAAAAATAAATTACATAAGGACGGTAAATATATTATTATTTTTTACATATTATAAAATTTAATTTAATTCTATTTTTTTTATTTCGTTTTAGATTGCGGATCAAGTCAAAGCGAATTTTAGCAATTGAAAAGTATATGTATTGAACAGAGAAGTGCTTTTTTAATATATACAACGCGAAAAATAAATTACATAAGGACGGTAAATATATTATTATTTTTTACATATTATAAAATTTAATTTAATTCTATTTTTTTTATTTCGTTTTAGATTGCGGATCAAGTCAAAGCGGATTTTAGCAATTGAAAAGTATATGTATTGAACAGAGAAGTGCTTTTTTAATATATACAACGCGAAAAATAAATTACATAAGGACGGTAAATATATTATTATTTTTTACATATTATAAAATTTAATTTAATTCTATTTTTTTTATTTCGTTTTAGATTGCGGATCAAGTCAAAGCGGATTTTAGCAATTGAAAAGTATATGTATTGAACAGAGAAGTGCTTTTTTAATATATACAACGCGAAAAATAAATTACATAAGGACGGTAAATATATTATTATTTTTTACATATTATAAAATTTAATTTAATTCTATTTTTTTATTTCGTTTTAGATTGCGGATCAAGTCAAAGCGGATTTTAGCAATTGAAAAGTATATGTATTGAACAGAGAAGTGCTTTTTTAATATATACAACGCGAAAAATAAATTACATAAGGACGGTAAATATATTATTATTTTTTACATATTATAAAATTTAATTTAATTCTATTTAGATTGCGGATCAAGTCAAAGCGGATTTTAGCAATTGAAAAGTATATGTATTGAACAGAGAAGTGCTTTTTTAATATATACAACGCGAAAAATAAATTACATAAGGACGGTAAATATATTATAATTTTTTACATATTATAAAATTTAATTTAATTCTATTTTTTTATTTCATTTTAGATTGCGGATCAAGTCAAAGCGGATTTTAGCAATTGAAAAGTATATGTATTGAACAGAGAAGTGCTTTTTTAATATATACAACGCGAAAAATAAATTACATAAGGACGGTAAATATATTATTATTTTTTACATATTATAAAATTTGATTTAATTCTATTTTTTTTCGTTTTAGATTGCGGATCAAGTCAAAGCGGATTTTAGCAATTGAAAAGTATATCTATTGAACAGAGAAGTGCTTTTTTAATATATACAACGCGAAAAATAAATTACATAAGGACGGTAAATATATTATTATTTTTTACATATTATAAAATTTAATTTAATTCTATTTAGATTTATTTCGTTTTAGATTGCGGATCAAGTCAAAGCGGATTTTAGCAATTGAAAAGTATATGTATATGTATTGAACAGAGAAGTGCTTTTTTAATATATACAACGCGAAAAATAAATTACATAAGGACGGTAAATATATTATTATGTTTTACATATTATAAAATTTAATTTAATTCTATTTTTTTATTTCGTTTTAGATTGCGGATCAAGTCAAAGCGGATTTTAGCAATTGAAAAGTATATGTATTGAACAGAGAAATGCTTTTTTAATATATACAACGCGAAAAATAAATTACATAAGGACGGTAAATATATTATTATTTTTTACATATTATAAAATTTAATTTAATTCTATTTTTTTTATTTCGTTTTAGATTGCGGATCAAGTCAAAGCGGATTTTAGCAATTGAAAAGTATATGTATTGAACAGAGAAGTGCTTTTTTAATATATACAACGCGAAAAATAAATTACATAAGGACGGTAAATATATTATTATTTTTTACATATTATAAAATTTAATTTAATTCTATTTTTTTATTTCGTTTTAGATTGCGGATCAAGTCAAAGCGGATTTTAGCAATTGAATAGTATATGTATTGAACAGAGAAGTGCTTTTTTAATATAAACAACGCGAAAAATAAATTACATAAGGACGGTAAATATATTATTATTTTTTACATATTATAAAATTTTATTTAATTCTATTTTTTTTATTTCGTTTTAGATTGCGGATCAAGTCAAAGCGGATTTTAGCAATTGAAAAGTATATGTATTGAACAGAGAAGTGCTTTTTTAATATATACAACGCGAAAAATAAATTACATAAGGACGGTAAATATATTATTATTTTTTACATATTATAAAATTTTATTTAATTCTATTTTTTTATTTCGTTTTAGATTGCGGATCAAGTCAAAGCGGATTTTAGCAATTGAAAAGTATATGTATTGAACAGAGAAGTGCTTTTTTAATATATACAACGCGAAAAATAAATTACATAAGGACGGTAAATATATTATTATTTTTTACATATTATAAAATTTAATTTAATTCTATTTTTTTATTTC
>NW_026973489.1:0-16780 GCF_036172545.1 Culicoides brevitarsis | reverse complement strand
ATGAGCCGGCAAATGGCGGATTGCTGTCAGGGCTATGCCGGACATTGGATGTGAGCATTTATATGAAAGTGCGGTATGGAATATTAGTTGTAAGTCACTAAAAGCTATGAAAATTGGTGGATATTCATTGGAAAATTCTGGAAAATTACTTTTCAGAGTTCTTGAATGACAAAATACGTGAAAAATCAAAAATTAAATATAAAATAAAAAAAAAATAAAATAATTTATTTTTCTCAAAATCTCCAAAAACAAATGAAAATTTTATAGGAAAAAATTGAAAAAGTCAATTTTTTTTTTAAATCTCGGAAAAATTACAAGAAAATATGAAATTTTATTATGAAAAATAAAAATTTAATTGGAAATTTTTTGAAGGTTTGTGAAAATTGAATATCAAGAAAATAAAACGGAAACTGACAATTTTATTTGTAAAAATATACAATTTTTAAAATTTTGGAAAAATTAAAATTAAATTGAAATTTTTATTGGAAAACTTAAAATCATGAGAAAAATTAAAAATTTTTTTCGTTAAAATTGTATAATTTTTTTTATTAACGAAAAATTCTTAAAATCTTAAGAAAATAAAAAAAAGTTGAAATTTTATTTAAAAATTGGAAATTTTATTGTGAAATTTAAAATTTTTAAAATGTTGAAAAAATTAAAAGCAAGTTGAAAATTTTATTATATAATTGAAAATTTTATTTGAATATTTTTTAGTGTTTGTAAAAAATGAAAATTTTTAAAAGTTGGAAAAATTAAAATTAAACTGAACATTTTATTGCAAAATTTTTTATAGGATCTGAAAAAATTAAAAAAAAAATCCTTTGAAATCTTGAGAAAAGTATATATATATTTTTTTTGTGTAAATTGAAAATTTTATTGGGAGAATTTTTTGATGATTTGTAAAATATTAAAATTTTATATAAAATTTTGGAGAAATTAAAAAAAAAATTAATGGAAATATTTTTAGTAAGGTCACACAAAAATAATTCAAAAAAATCAAAATAGAAAAGAAAGTTCTATCAATCTCGAAAATTTTAAATGTAAAACAAAAAAATTTACAGGATTTTTTAAGACTCCATAAAAATTTGATTTTACAATTTATCGAAAAATTATGAACAAAAATGTAAATTTAAATTGAAATGTTTTTAGGAATTCAAAATTTTTAAATTTTCGGAACAAATTTATAAAAAAAAATGAAAAATAGTTTTCCTTTTCAGAAAGTCAAAGAATTTATTATTTTTAAACAAAAAAAATAAATTATTTTTTTAGTTGTTGCTCTGAGTAGGCTGCAATTGTTTTTCCAGTTCGGAAGTGATTTTATGAACAACGTTGTCATTCAGTACCAACCCATTTGTAGTTGTGACCTAAATAAAATAATTATTAATTGTATAAAATCCAAACTACTTAGATAAAAGATTTACTTTTGGTCCTGAAAATTTGTTTAAAGTAATTAACACTCCGACAGCGCCCCCATTTGTCCACAATGTCTCGCATTTTTTTTTGAATGCTTCGTGCATCCTTCCCTCAGCTTTTTGTTGTGCCGTCCGATCTGAAGGTATTTCATGATTGTATCTCTCACGATTTCGTCCACTTTCAAAATTTTTCTATAAAAAGTCAATCAAGAAATTAAATTTCTATAAAAACACAAAAAAAAAGTAAAAATTACTTACCTCCATTTTTGTTATATTTTGGAAACACCTACATGCAATCAACAATTAATGTCATTTGCTCATGCAGAAAAGTCAAATATTTCACCAAACCTCTCCCCCAATTGGTGAATAATAAGCCAATTAAAAGAGCTAAATTTTAAAGCGATTCCATTTTCATAACAATATAAATGGAACCAACAATTAAGTCCTAATTCTAAGTGAATAGGCAATTTTTCTAATTTCTGCACATCCAAAATTATCAAAATGGTCAAAACTAACATTTAAACAACGGGCTCTATGGCTGAACTATGGCTGAAATCACGACAAATGCACTTCCTGGAGCTCGTGAAGAGGACTTCAATACGCGAAATGTAAACGTCAAGTCAATTTTTAAATGAAAAAAGGGTGAAGCGATACTTGTTGGTTTGTACTCACATCCGAAAGCTTTTCGTGGTACAATGATGAAAATGAGCGTGAAAAGAAATTCATGCTTCCTATAGCCGGTCTCAAATTAGGTGACATTAAGAAATTGTTGCTTTCGGGACACAGAAAAGCTTATAAACAAACACGAATATCTTCGACCTTGCCAATGATAAAATGATTTCAGCAGTGTTTTGCAACTTTTCGGATAACCAAATATAAGGAATGGCAAAGAACAACATGGAATTGAGTGAATGTACACCTCGTAACTAGTAAAAAGTTGTAAATGTTTGTTAGGAAAGTAACTAATAATTTATTTAAATTTTGGTGTTTTAGTTATCTCAGATCTATTTTTAAAAAACGCATATAAAACAACAATCAGTGATCAAAATGTAAAACAAAATGAATGTAAAATCTTGTGAAACGTAGGTTCTTAAAACGAAACACTAATATCAATAATTGTACAATATATTGCCCGTATTTAATGGAACAATATAAATAATTTATTGTCAACAATAATGTTGAAATGAGAATTGTTGATATTTGACAGGAGTTTCCAAGTGAATATTTTAAGTATTTTGAGTTAATTTTAGAATAAAATAAACTTAAAAAATAAATAAAAATTAAAATATATATAAAAATAAATTTAGATAAAATTAGTTCATTTTATGACGATTTAAGATATAAATTAAAGTTATTTAAAATTAATTTTCATTGTGTCGCTTACTTACTTAAACTTTCAACAGTTTCAAATTCAATTCAATTCAGTTTCAAAGCTGTAATGTGAAAATGGCAATTGTATTGTACAATATTATTTTTCCAATCAATGTTAAATAATTTTCAAAAAACATATTTTTTCACAAAATTTTTATTTTTATTTTATTTTTAAGTTAAAATTTTCTTTTGACTACAAAATAAGTCGATAATTTTTTCACATCACTTAATTTTTTTAAAACAAGTTATAGAACATTTGAAGTTAGAACTTCAAAACGTTAGATTAGGTAAATTCGAGATCCATTAAAGTTAGAATATTGTTTAAAAATAAAACAATAATAACGATTACATGTATATTTAAAAATTGCAATTTATATAAGTTTTTTTATTGCTATTTAATAGTTTAAATTTTCAAAAAATACGCTTATCAAACGTCTAACAATGTATTTCGTAAACAGCATAAGTGGTAACGAGTATCTTAATTGAACAATTAAAAAACGTAAATTTAACAAAAATAAAGATTTTATTATTTAAAATTAGTTTTAAGTCAAATAGCAATATACAGCATTTTTAACACCATTTTTGATAAATTTAGATAGAAAATATATTCGACGATTATTCTCTGAATAGGAATTTGTTACAATTCGAGATCAATTTATCCAAAACAATTTTGGTAATTTTTTAGCTAATTAAAGAATATTTTGTGAACCTAACAGTTTCAAAAACTTGTTTTGTTCAAGGGAAACCTTGATGTAAGTTTTGTGATATGATTTTTAACACCGCTGATTTTAGAACAAAAAAAAATTATTATTTTTCAATAAAAATTTGGCATAATAAATAATATATAAAATCGGGATATAGATTATATTACAAAGTTGTAACGTGAAACAAAAAAAAAGGTTTTTTAAATACCCAAAATACGTAACAATAAGTGTCTCGAAACAAAACTGTCATTTTGGTCAACATGATCTTCCAGATTTAACGCGGATCTGCTAAAAGAATAAAAATTCTTCACACAATCAATAAGCACCAGCCAATATTTTTATCAGTATTTCGTTGGTTTCATAGTCAAAAGCGTCAAATTAAATGCCCAGTCGTGCACCTTTGCTAAAATGATTGATGAAAACGCAGAAACCGACAAGTAATGTTTATTTATTTGGTGACGTGAATCCCAAGTTCTGTCTTATCCAGCTCGATCTCTGTTTAATTTTAATTTTGATTCATTAGGTAAATGTGTCTATTAAAAAAATATTCATGACTCACTTACAATTTAAGCAGAAATAACTCAACTATAACATCAAACTGGCGAATGCATCGTGATCCGTTGAAAAATAGTCATTTTTTGGTATTTTTTTTTTTTGTTATCCCTCCGAGATAAGGACCGTTCACATCATATCATCGCCTAAGCATCAAATTTTCGGTTAAAAAATGAGACGAACGAAATCCACGTCGAGAGATATGATGGTTTCTTATTCGTTTCCCTTTGTAGAAGAATCTTCCTAATTCCAAACTCTTACAAAAGATCTCATCTGTCTTCCACACAAAAAAAAATTATACATCGAATTCAATCGAAATGGAACATTATAATTTAAAATAGCAAAGGACGGTTAATTTCTAGAGACAACAAAAATCATTTGATGAAGGCTCTATGATAACAATTGCAGGTTATAAAATTAAAATGGCGATGAAATCAAGCATTTTAAAAAATTTAATACAAATCGTAAAAAATTTGAAATTTAGAAGACCAATTTTTGCTATTTTGATCCAAAAAAAGTAAAGAAATGAAAAAAAATTTCGATAGTCTCGTCCAAAAAAGGAAAAAAAAATGACAAAGGCTTGTTGGCACATGTCATAAACTCAAATACGAAATCATTCAAGATGGAGATGAGTTAGTCATCAAGAAAAAGAGGTTGAAATCGTGGAATTCAAAAATTCTGAAGCAAAATCCAGCGGTAAAAGAAGCAAAAACTATTATTATTAAAAGAATTATTAACAAAATGAAGACTTGATGAAGACTCTTGTGATGACTTACATTCTAACCGAAGAAAATTCCGGACCTATCGAGCAAAAAGTTACTTTTAATCAATAAAATCTTAAATTGATAACATTTTTGGACCAGAAACTAATGCTTCGCCTAATCTTAACATTTTTGACCATTCTTCTAATTCTACACAATCGAATTCCTAGAGAACTTTTTGATAGAGCCTAATCCCCTAAATGATCTAATTTTTAGAAATAATTTTTATGTTCAAAACTTTAAAATTTGCTAATGATAATTTCGTACGAGTCGCTAGCGACGGTGACATAAAAAACATAAATTTCGACGTTGATATTTGAGATAAGATGAAAAACTTCACGAATGTTGCGTCGCGGCTTCATGAGTTGTCTTGTACACGTCGATACTCCAAATCAAAATAAATTGGAAGAACTAAATGCTTCACTGGAGTTCGTCAATCCCGAAGATCTCGGAAATTATTAAGAGTTCTACGTTCTAGTGAACTACGTTCAGAAAATCCGATTCTGCAAAGTCAAAGCGACGTCAAAAGCTCTCAGGAATTTAAAAACAGTTCATTTAGAGGCGCACATAAAATGTTCTCCAAAAGTTCCCGCACGTAAAGCAAAAAATCGTAGTTTTATGTGGTGCAACTGACGTTTAAAGAAATTCAAACACAAAATTATTGACGAACTAACAATTTGCTAAAATCAGTTGCTATGATCACGATCAATGTGTCTAGCTATTTCCGCTATTCAGCAGTCGGCTCCAGTTGATAAGATTCTTCCGTCTTTGTGTCCCGTGCACCACTAAAGCAAAAACTCAAAAGCAGCGTGTTTATGCAGTTCATAACAATGTAATTTGCTGTTTTCGTATCACTTTTTGTTATTTACTGTAAAAAATATACCGTCGAGAATTTTTATTTATTTTAATTGTTTAATAAACCAGCATGAACACAAAAAGATTAAATCGAAAATGTTTTCTTTGTGTGCGGAGAATTATTTGTTTACGTTTTTTTTTGCGAGACGAATGAAAATGAGCATGTCAAACATTTGACGTTCTGCCAAATTCAAAAAATTAGATGAATATTATCGTTAAATATAAATATTTAAATTATTATTGGACAAATTTCATGAAATTTTCACTCAAAATTAATAAGCTATGTAAAAATCTAACGAGTTTCATTTACTTTGTTTCGAAATTTACTAAAATATTTTTGATATTTTTGAAATGCTGTAAAATGTCTTAAATATATTATTTACTTGACTTTTTTCTTGAAATTTTTGTAATTTTCGTATCAAAATGGATGTTATAGATGTTTTAAGGTCAAAATTATAAGAAAAACGTAAAAAATCATATTATTCAAATTTAACCCCATTTTCATTTTAGCGGGTTTTTTTAAAAATAGTCATTTTCGAGAGCAATACGGTTCAAGATGGAAAAGATCGGTTTTTGGAACCAAATCAAAATTTTAAGAAAAATTAAAATTTTATAGAAAATTCGTAAAAAAAAATTCTTTAAATTTCAAGAAAATTTGAAATTTGTTTGGAGATTTTTTTAGCGTTTGTAAAAATTAATTTTTTTTAAATATAAAAAATAGAAAATTTTATTAGAATTTGAAAAATTATTTAGGGAAGTCATGTTAATAAAAAACTTTGAAAACTTCAAGAAAATTTAAAAAAATTTATTGTGAATTTTTGAAATATAATTTGAAAATTTTTACACAAGTTGTAAGAATTGAAACTTTTTTAAATTTGCGAAAATTAAAAGAAAAATGAAAATTTCTGTGAAAATCATTTAAGAATAATGAAATTTATCGACAGGCAGGAGAGTTTTTATAATTTATTGTTCTTGAATTTGAACGAAATGAAAATAAATAAATTTATGTAGTTTATAAAAATTTTTAAAGGATATAAGAATGAAAAGTTAATTATATAAGTAAGAATTTTAATTTATGATATTGTTTTTATTTAATATAATGAGTTCAAAATATGCATCAATTTTTTTATATTCTAAACATAATTTAATAAAAATTTTGTACATTATATACATATATTTATATTAATTTTGTAAAAATAAGTAATTCAATATATAACCAAATACAAATGTACAAATATTATTAAAACCATATTATGTTTATTTGTCAAAGATAAATTTAAAATATAGCAATAATACAAATGTTTTTTAACTTTAACTATATAATATATATAAAAATTAATGATTTGTTTGTGATTGATATTTAAACTTATGTTATTTTTTTATAATGATATTTTTTTAATGTTTTATATATATTTATATGTTTTACATATATGTTTTACATATGCTTTTATTTAAGAAAAAATATATAGATCTAAAAAGATTATATAGAATATATTTTATTTAATTATTAATAATAATATTAAATACACTAATATGATTGTAAAGTTACATA
Organism: Culicoides brevitarsis; assembly: GCF_036172545.1. Taxonomy (NCBI): domain Eukaryota; kingdom Metazoa; phylum Arthropoda; class Insecta; order Diptera; family Ceratopogonidae; genus Culicoides; species Culicoides brevitarsis. The sequence goes on along the minus strand of NW_026973489.1, from coordinate 9,573 downwards.
ATATATTTTTTGTACATTTTAAACATTTGCACGTTTTTACGATGAAAAAAAAATGTAAATGTATAATTTACATCAAGTTTAATTTTTTAAAAATAATAAACAAAAATTTAAAAATTGTTTTTTAAAATATATTTTTAATATTATATATTATTTTTATTGTTATTGAAATATTTTCTATTATTATTATTATATTATATTATATTAAAATAATAATTATAACATAAAATAAAACACTAATAATAATAATACAGTGGAACATCAAAGAAGTTCGTGTCGTTCCCATTCTGATTTCCAGCAAGGAGTCATCCCAAGGAACTTGTTCAATGGTTTGAAGGAAATTGGATTGCCAAAATATGTATTTAAGCAGCTGCAGAAGGCAACTTTACTGGAGACCACGACAATCGAAAGGAAATATGTGGGAACCAATAATATAAGATATTGAAAATTACATTGAATTTGATTAATAAAGAATTGAAAATGTGATGTTTATTGTTAAATTTAAATTAGTTTGATTTATTTTTTAAGTCTTGTTCCATTTGGAACCGACAAATACAATGTATATTTGAATTGTAATGCCTCAAAAGATAATAAATAAAAATAACAATGATAAAATATCTTTCACAAGTTTATAATACATTAATTTCTATATTTAAAAATTATGTATTATATAAATAAACATGATATTTTCTTTGACGTCTTTCTAAATACATTCTGTAGATTACCAACATCATTATATTTTATGTAATAATAAGAAAATTATCGAAAATACATAAAACTTATAAATTTTCTGGAGGTATAATTCAAATAAATAAAATATATTATTAGCGATTCGATATTTCTCACTGAAATATAATAAAAATATATAGCATGTTTCATAAATAAATATATAATATATTTTTTTTATTATTCTTTGAAATTATTGTTCCACATATTTTATATTATTGTATTTTGCTTAATTTTTACAAAAACAAATTTAAAATGAAAAACACGCAGTACGGTTTGACTATGACGTTTACTGCCAGCTGTATACTTTCTGTAGTCAAATTGAGGTGAAAATTGAAAAGCTAAAAAAAATTTACCAAAACTATTCAAACTCACACATTTGCTTGAAAATGACTCAAAATAACTAATTTTGCACAAAAATTTAACAAAGAACATGAAAAATCCTCGAAAAATGATAAATTTTTAGTTGTATGAAAAATCCATATTTTATTATTTTTTTACGTTTTTCTTATGATCCCTACCTTAAAACTTTCAAAAAAAGTCATTTTAGGTAATTTTCCATCAAACTGGTGAGTTTCATCCATTTTGGTTCGAGAATTAACAAATTTTTAATTTTTTTTTTCATTTTGGCCAAAAAAATGCCGTAATAGTATTAAACACTTTACTGCACTTTTTTGCTCAAAACTGGTTAAGAAAATATTTTCGTAAATTCCGTATCAAAGTGGGTGAATCGCTTCAGTTTGTTAGATTTTGACGTAATCTAATCGTTTTGAGTGAAATTTTGATGAAATTTGTCGAAAAATCACTCAAAATATGCATAAATATGAATGCAAAAATTTTTTGTAACGGTTTTTTCATATGAATTTTTGAATTTGACAATAACAACTAAAATGTTACGTGGGTTAATATTTTCATTTTCATTCGTCTCATATGCAAGTTGGTGCTAATTCAATGTAAACAAAAGAATTTTTGCGGGAAGAAAAAAAAACTTTTTTTAGATTTAAAAATTAATTATTCAATAAGTTCATGCTTGACGAACAAAATTCGCGTTTATGCGAGAGGATCTAACATTCATTCACAATCAGGCATTAAATTAATACTGGAAATGTTGTCTCACAAGGATATATCGAAAAATTTCAGGTAATTTTTTTTTTTTTTTAATTTAAAGATATTTCGCAATTTTATGTAATTTTTCAGTAAAGCGAAGAACATTATAGCGAACTACTCTACGATCACAATTTGGGTTACGCGAGACGTTGAAGGACATTTTAGTCCTCGAAAGGTAATTTTTCATCAAAATTCATTAAAATATTTATTTTTTATATTTGTTTTTTAATTATTTAGATCAATACAAGCAAAGAACGCTTCCCACAGGACATTGTAGCTACCACAATTGCCGCTGTGATATTCTACTCTAGCACATCTGCCCTCCTGTACTACCTTGGATTTGATCTTCAAAATGGGTTCTCGCAGCTATCGCTGACGGTCAGAACAGGCAGCTATCGCTAACGGTCAGAAAAATTGTCAACATCAAGACAAACCATTACAACTTATCGTGCTTACCGAATTTCACAACGTGTTTATTTGGTACGAAGCCACTGAAAAGTTCGTCAAATGCTTGTTTACAGCCTCACGTTACCTGGAAATAGATAAAATTGCTTGGTCCAACGATGAAATCCCCCTCTCGTACATAGGAAGCTTGTGCAAGAGATCACAAACGCATAATTTAAATCATAAAACAGTCAAAATTCACGGCGAATATCAAGAAACGTGCGTCAAAAAGAAATTAAGTTCGGATCAAAAGACAAAAATCGAGCTGAAACGCATCCCTTTCATTGTTAAAGTGATAGAATTCTGTTCGGATCTTGAAGGAGACAAATTTGTGGCTCTTGTTGAGAGTCCGCGGAAACATTATTCATTACCGGAATTCATTGAGAAGCCTTATGACTTGGGAATCTCTTCGCAGCTGTCGATGAATGTTATTCCGTACATGATTTGCCTCGAATTTTATCTTCAAAACGGGTTTTCGCAGCTTTCCGGTTCATCAAACCATCATTTGCCATCGTTCGGAGTGCTTGAAGAAGATCATACAACACAAAAAATTATTTAACTGCAAGAATTATCGGACTTGAGACTTTCATAGACTTTTGACTTGATTATATAGTACATTTATACGAATCAACCGATTATGAAGACAGAAATTGAGAGAACTACCGCCGATTGTGCGCCAACATTTACAAAGTTTTGACCGTAATGGGACTCTATGAACTTATCACTGCTCTCAAAAAGCAAAAAAAAAAATATTTTTTTTTTAAAAAATATTATTGAATGATACTTTTTTTTCTTTTTTTAGGAAGATTCAGAAGATAACAACTACTTTTACGCCGTTGAAACGCACAGATTCTTTCGAAATTTATGACGTCACCCTCAAATTGGATTGTAAACAGGAGATTCAAGCTAACAAATGTATTGTCTTATCGTCTTAGCCTTATGTGTGATCACAGTTGGGTCGAACGGAAGTACAGTACAATTTCAGTACATTTTCAATAAAATAATAAAAATTTTCAAATTTTCTTTAAACTATAAAAATTAATTTACAAACGCTCAAAAAAATTCAAATCTTTTTTTTATTGCCTTGGTTATTTTTTGATCTTCTTAAAGTGCTGAATTGGTTCCAAAAATCAAGCTTTTTCATTTTTCGCGAAGTCGAAAAAAATTTTGTTGAAAAAAATTGTAAAATTTAAAACGTAAAAACGTAAAAAAATTCAAGATTTTTTCATTAAAAAATGATCGCTTCAATTTTTTGAAACTATCCATATTGCAGCGATCACACACTCAAAAACGAAATTTTTTGACATAAAACCCCTAAAAATTGTTATTTTGACCATATTTGACCATTATTTTAATCAAATTTGGTCTAAAATTGTCATTTTTTTATTGATTTTGGTGACTAGTAGTGCTGGTGCTAATTTTCATGCTCATAGTCTTAGTGCTGTTTTTGTTCGAAAATAAAATTTTAAGAACCCAAACCAAAATAGATAGAACGCTTCAGTTTGTTAGCTAATTTCTAAAACTTGAGATTTTCAGAAAATGTATCTTGAAAATTAAGAAAATAAAATTTTAGGAAGATATATGATAATATGAAAGTAAAAAAAATCAACTGTGTTTTTTTGAATTTGACAGCAACGACAAACTGAAAAACGAAATTTATATTTCATTTTTCATAAGTTTCATTTTTTTTTCACACGTAAACAAAACTTTTTTTAAGACAAAAAAAATAATTTTAATAATATCTTTGCTAGTTTCCGCTTTAAAAATACTTTTTTTTCCTGCTATACATATTGAACTAGCAAATACAGTCAAAATTGAACAGGTGAAATAAACTTTTTATAAAAAATATCGAAAAAAGGCCTAACTCAGACATTAACTTCCACGTACTTTTTTTAGAAATTCTGCTATAATCTGACATGATGTAGTTCTTTCTATCTGGTAATGCGGCTGAGATGATGGACTCTTAATATTCTTGGAATTTGTTTTGTTGGAGTTTCGTTCAGTGCTCTCACGTATAATTTAAAGAACAACAATCTCGTGCCACGTAAAATCGTATGCGAAACTCAAAACATCAAATTTTTTCAAACGATCATCGTTTCATCTCGATGTAAAAGTTTGATTTATTTGTTGTGTTGTTGATTCTCGCCACAGAGTTTTGTCGTTTTGAATTGAATGTCATGATAGATAAAATCTACGAACGTTCTCAGAAGAGTTTTAAGTTTGTTTGAGAACTGAATCCAAAACTTTTTTGTTGTAAATTTAAAAAAAATGGATTACGAAAGTAATTTGACGCATTAGAGTGGGTTGTGACCCAGAAGAAGAGTTTGTGTGAACATTTTCTTAAAAGGAACTAAACAACGAGACAGGAGATACCGCTTTTAAAAAATTTTTCCGGTTTTTGGATCCGTTTATAAGTTGTAAGCTTTTGTTTTTTTAACATTCTTTAATTTTTTGTATGATATTTAATTAAGAAATTTCTTACACAGGTGTTAAACTTGTTATTACAAAAAAAAAATGGAGATCCGATATGCTGTTTAGAAGGAAAGCAAGAGATATAAATCAATGTGGCACGATAATTTATATTTGAAAGGGATCATTCGCATAAGATCATCATAAAATACATCATGTGCAAAATCTTCTATTAAAAAAGAATTAATATATTTTATTCAAATATTTTATTAATTATTTTTCTGGAAAATCTTTTAATACAAAAAAAAAATGCGAACTTGCTTAATTATTATTCATCTAGAAATAAATTATTCATTAGCGAAGCAATTTTGTCTTGCATCTCGCTTTGTAAATTTTCAATATCGGATTTGTTGGGCGGAAAATTTACACAAAACTTTTCAGGTGTAATCCGAAACAAATTAGTCGCCATCCGATGGAAGCTTTTCAAACTGAGTAACTCTAAACTATCAATATCCGAATTCAAAAGAAACGGGAAAGCAAACATTATGTACATTGAGTACATTTTTTCAGTGAATGGAAAATCATTGTTCATTTTGAAAAATCCTGTAATGAAAAATTAATATTCAATTTTATTGATACGAAGTATCTCAATGATTAGCTGATACTCACGATTATTCTCCGATATTGTAACCGACCATCCGCGAAGTACGTCGATTGAAAATAATTTTTGCAGCAACAAACTATTGTTGTAGATTTGTAAAATTATCAAATCAGATGACGAACCATTGTTTAAAAAATTCAACATTTCATACAGGATTTGCGTACAGGAGAACTCTTCAACTCGCCCAAAATAACATTGTTCGGAACGTTCATTTATTGTATTTTGGCGCATTAGCTCATAGGCGGATTCAAAAATTTGATTGCTGTGTTTTTGCATCGTCTCATTTGCAAGCTCGTCTGGACAATAAATAACTTTGTTATCCCCTACTTCGGTGACAATGACCATTAAACTTACAGTGCCACCCTTTTCGTGAAAGTGTTCTAACTTTTTTCGCATCAGTTTAATGAAGTCTTGTTGTTGTTGTGACAATTTTTTACGTTCGTTTTGATTGTCTTTTTTGAGAGCATCGTTTTCGGCCATTTTTTGAAGTTTGTGTTTTGAAACAACTAACCCAATATCCAATCAGAAGAGCAAGTTTGATATGTTTGTTTGCTGGGTTCTTTTTTTTTCACCACATTGTTTACAAACATCAGGACAAACATACTTTTAAATAAATTCATATATTTAAATATTCTTATAAGAATGGGTCGAAATAATTTAAAAAAAAATGTCGTCCATCTAGGAACTAAAAGAAAGCTCGGCGTTACAAAAATACGAAAATCTGGAAGGTCCGAAAGTTTTTTAGAGAAAACTAAACCTGTAAACTGCGACACAAATTTGAGCGAGTCCGAGTTATTCGATGTGGACTCTGAGTTTAGTTCAATGTACGATGATGGTCAAAATTTTGCATTAGAAGACACTCCTCAGCCTTCAATATTCTCGTTGCCTTTCGTTAAAGATAATATTTTGTTATTATCTAATACACTATCTGACGCAAGCCAAGCGTTCGCCATTACAGATGAAAAAATTTTGGTAATTTTTTCAAAAATCGTGTGTTTGGATAAAAAAGAAGCGATAATTACGGGTTGCTCGAAGTGCTCACTGGATTATACATTTAAAATCGATAACGTTATGAACAAAAGTGAATTACCTCCAGTGATTGACTGCACACACACGAAATTGTCATTTTCGTTTTATTTAAAGTTATTGGGACAGTGGACGCACCAAATAAAACTTGATGAATTGGAAAATTTAATCCTGGAGTCTATGTGCAAGCCAATCACTGAGCAAAATTTGTTTTTCAACGATGCAAGTCCGGAATTTTGTGGCTCTATTATTCGGAATTACGGCCTTTTTTTATTTTTAATGAAAAAAGAGACATGGCGTTGCGTTTCTTGTGGTGAACGCAAATTTCACAAGTGCTTGCATGGCCAGTTAACGAACCTGCCGTACACTGAAGAATACGAAAAAGAGCCAACAAAAATTCTTCCAATAGGACTTTCGACAAATTTGATTCTGAGTCATCAGAAATTTTCTTGTAAGTATTATGACAAAAAGGTATTTTTTTCCGACCGATATTTTTAACTGAAATATTTTTTTTTTTAGTATCGTCTCTTGAAGATGTGTTCTATCAGCGAGCATTAGGATTATTAGATTTTATGAAAAAACACTTCACGTTCGACGAAGTTACTCAAACTTTCTGTGTTTACCCTGAAATTCGAGAATGTGAAAAATGCAAATCCCTGCTGAAAGTTGAGAAGAAAAATAACAACGCATTTTTTTTACTGCCCTTGATTTTGCAATGTGAAACGTTTACATCGAAATGTGAAAACAACCAATGCAACAACGAAAAACTATATTTTTTTGATGGAGTAGAATTGGGTTTTGTCAATTATAACAATGCAATTATCATCTGTGTTAATTTGATTAGAGAGTACTTGGACATGCATAGTTTTAGCGGGTTACCGTTCCACAGATGGTTTAAGGATCGAATTATCACTCAAAACCCTCCATCAAAATGTGAAGTAACAAGAAATCGTATTTTAAAAAATTACATAGGCACGCTACACGAAGCCTTCTGTAACGCATCAGAATTATTTGATCTAGAAACAGAGTCGTTTGTATGTTGTGAATCCCCAAAAAAAGTTCTTTTCGATGGCACTGCGATTTCAAATAAAACATGTCTAATGCCAGATTTCGCAAGCCCGTGGAAACTTAATGAAGTAAAATGGCGCTGTAGCAACCGCCACGACAGACAGTTAAAATCGCTTACGAAAAATGAAAAGGAGGCAATCGATAAATTGTTGAAACGGCAACCAATTAATTTAAGTATTCGTAATCTTTTTGCCAATTCGTCCAACGTAGGTTTGAATGTTTTGTGTTATGCATTACACGAAACGAAAAAAGATTGTTATACATTATATGAGACCGCTCAACTCTATGCTGATTTTTTATCAAAAAAAGTGGCATCGGTGAAAAGTTTAGTTCCCGAAGAATGTTTGGGTATTATTAAAAGGTAATTATTTTTTTTCTTTTCATTGCAATCAATATATTTTTTATTTTTATTTTTTAGTATTTTTGAAAAAGCATCGCAAAAAATATCAATCGCACAGCACAAACATCTCGAAATGTACTCCCCAATATTATCGGGGCTCCTTTCAGCTTTATACAAATCAAATGATTTGGCGGAGATCTCTGTTGTTTTGACTAATTTTGCTGGTTCTCTACTTAAAAGCATCGAGAACACATACAAAAATCTTCCAAGTGAGGACTTAATTTTAGATATTGATGAAGAAGAATACGAGGCGATGATCAAAAACCTTCCAAGTTACGATGGAAAAAGAGATCCTAACTTAGTTAGTTTGTGGGATACTGGGATTTATTTTCCAAAAAGAAGAATTTACCGTAAAGTGGCTAGTGTAAACATAGGAAATGTTTCTAAAGAAACCTTTTGTACAAAAACTTATAAACAAACTGGAACTTTGGGTGCAGGTATATTGTGGTTTTTTTGCGGAGATCACAATAAGTGTCTCGGATTTGTGGTTTTAGAAGCAGCTGAATCCTGCAAAATAGTCGCTGAAACAATAATAAGCAGATTTAAAAGCCCCCCAGAAGTTATCATTTATGATAATTCTTGTAATTTGGAAGATTACATCCTAAACAGATATCCCCAATATTTTCGTGGCACAAAATTTTTAATAGATGCGTTTCATCATCGATCACACTCGAACTGTCCGAAGAGTTATGACTCAGGTATTCATCGTTACGTTCGAAGTAACACTTCTCTTGTCGAACAAAAAAATTCGAAGTTGAGACATTTAAAAAACACTACACCGTTCTTAAAAGCAAGAACTTACTTTTCAAAAGTTTTATATGCAATACACAAAGTGAACGACGATGATTAATAAAATAAAGTTTACGATCAGAAAATATTTTATTTTAAAACATGTTTTTTTTTGTTTTTCAATCCTGTTTATTTTTTTAAATTTTCCGTTTTTACGAATTTTTTTAAATATTTTCAATCTCTCTATTTAATGAGCTCAAAAAAAATAAAAAAAAAATTTTAAGAAATTTTCTATTCTTACGACTTTCACAAAAATTTTTCTTTTCATTATCATTCTTTAAAAACCCACTAAATAAAAAAATTAAATTAAATTTAATTTTAAAAAAATTTAAATTTTCACAATAAAAAATTTCAATTTTCATTAATTTTTCTTGAAATTTTAAGAATTTTTCATTTTTACGACTTTCACAAAAAAAAACTCTGAAAAAATTTTCAATGTAATTTTTAAAAAAATTTTATTTACAAATCCTCAAAAAAATTCAAATAAAATTTAAAATTCTCAAATAAAATTTTCCAATTTTCAAATGAAATTTCATTTTTTTTATTTTCTCAAGATTTTAAGTTTTTTCAATTTTTACGGATTTTACAAAAAAAAAAACTCTTACAAAAATTTTTCCAATTTTCACAGTAAAATTTCATATTTTCTTGTAATTTTTCCGAGATTTAAAAAAAAAATTGACTTTTTCAATTTTTTCCTATAAAATTTTCATTTGTTTTTGGAGATTTTGAGAAAAATAAATTATTTTATTTTTTTTTTATTTTATATTTAATTTTTGATTTTTCACGTATTTTGTCATTCAAGAACTCTGAAAAGTAATTTTCCAGAATTTTCCAATGAATATCCACCAATTTTCATAGCTTTTAGTGACTTACAACTAATATTCCATACCGCACTTTCATATAAATGCTCACATCCAATGTCCGGCATAGCCCTGACAGCAATCCG
>NW_026973488.1:0-17036 GCF_036172545.1 Culicoides brevitarsis | reverse complement strand
TCAATAAATAATTTATTGAATATTATAAATAAAAATCTTATTATCATAAATAAAATGAATATTTTTAAAAAAAATATTCTTGAAAAATTAAATTTTTCATTAGAATTTAAAGATGATATATAAATAAATAAAATTAATAACCCCCCAATAAAAATTAAAAATAAAATGTAAGAAAATCAAAAAGTTTTTGATAAAATTCCTGTAAATAAACAAGTTAATATAGTTTGCATCAATAAAATTAATCCTATTGCTATAGGATGGGTTAATTGAGTAAATATAAATGAATTAATTAATAAAAATATCATTATAATAAAATTAATTTCAGAAAATAGTTTAATAAAAATATTAATTTTGGAGATTAAAGATGAATAATTTATTTTTTTCTGATATTTTAAAAAAATATATTTATTTTTGGTTTACAAAACCAATGTTTTTTTTAAACTATTAAAACTACTAATGATAATTTATTTAAATTTATGAATTTATTTAATTTTATTTATTTTAAGTTTAATAGTTTTTATTTTTAATCATAAACATTTATTAATAACATTAATTAGTTTAGAAATAATTGTATTAATTATTTATGGAATAATATTTATTTGTTTAAATTTTATAAATTTTGAATATTTTTATAGAATAATGTTTTTAACATTTAGTGTTTGTGAAGGTTCTTTAGGATTATCAATTTTAGTAGCTTTAATTCGAACTCATGGAAATGATTATTTTCAAACTTTTAATATTTTACAATGTTAATATTTTTTTTTTTTCAATAAGAATTTTAATTATAAGATTTAATAAAAAAATTTTTTGAATGGTTCAAAATTTTATTTTTTTATTATTTTTTTTATTTATAATTATAATAATAAATTGTAATTTTTTTCCTACAAAAATTTCTTATTTTTTAGGATTAGATATTTTATCCTATGGATTAATTTTATTAAGATTATGAATTACTTCCTTAATATTTATATCTAGAGAAAAAATTTATAAATACAATAATAAATTAAATTATTTTATTTTTATAGTAATTTTTCTTATATTAACTTTAATTTTAACTTTTTCTTCATTAAATTTATTTTTATTTTATTTTTTTTTTGAAAGAAGATTAATTCCAACCTTTTTTTTAATTTTAGGGTGAGGATATCAACCTGAACGATTACAAGCTGGGTTTTATTTGATATTTTATACATTATTTGCTTCTTTACCTTTATTAATAACTTTATTATATTGTCAGAATAATTTAAATTCATTAAGTTACTTTATATTATTTAAAGATTATAAATTTAGATTATTATATTTTAGATTAATTATAGCTTTTTTAGTAAAAATACCAATATTTTTTGTTCATTTATGATTATTAAAAGCTCATGTAGAAGCTCCTGTTTCAGGATCAATAATTTTAGCTGGAGTTTTATTAAAATTAGGGGGTTATGGATTATTTCGAATTTATATTTTAATTCAATCTTTATCAATAAAATATAATATTATATTTTATGTAATTTCATTAATTGGTGGGATATTAATTAGATTAATATGTTTAATACAAGTAGATATAAAAGCTTTAATTGCTTATTCTTCTGTAGCTCACATAGGAATTGCAATTAGTGGATTAATAACTCTTTCTATTTGAGGATTTATAGGTTCTTATATTTTAATAATTGGACATGGTTTATGTTCTTCAGGGTTGTTTTGTTTATCAAATATTATTTATGAACGAACAAGAAGACGAAGTTTATTTATTAATAAAGGATTAATAAATTTTATCCCAAGAATTTCTATATGATGATTTTTATTAAGAATTAGAAATATAGCTGCACCTCCATCTTTAAATTTAATAGGTGAAATTTTTTTATTAACTTCAATTATTAACTGATCTTGATTAAGAATATTTTTTATTTCTTTAATAACTTTTTTAGGGGGGGCATATTCAATTTATTTATATTGTAGAAATCAACACGGTAATTTAAATTCATTAATATTAAATTATAATATTTCTACTGTTCGAGAAAATTTAGTTTTAATATTACATTGGTTACCTTTAAACTTACTTATTTTAAAACCTGATTTTTGTATATTTTGAATTTAAAAAATATTAATTTTTAAATTTAAATAATTTAAATAGTTTAAAAAAAACATTGATTTGTGGAATCAAAAATGTATATAATTTACTTTAAATAATTCAATGAATTGCCTGATTAAAAGGGTTACCTTGATAGGGTAAATTATATGATTTTTCATATTCATTAATTTATTAAATTAAATTAATATTAATTTTTAAAATTAAAAAAAAATATATAAATAGTGATTAATTTATCAATTTGTGTAATTTATTATTTATTTTTATTTTTATTTAGAGTAATTATATTTTTAAAAGGTTCTTATTGTTTAATAAATGAAATAAGATATTTTTATGAATTAGAATTAATATCTGTAAATTCCTCAATAATTGTAATAACTATTTTGATTGATTGAATATCCTGTTTTTTTTTATCATTTGTTATATTAATTTCTTGTTTAGTAATTTTATATAGAAAAGAATATATAAATAATGATAAAAATATAAATCGATTTATTATGTTAATTTTAATATTTGTATTTTCAATATTTTTATTAATTATTAGTCCAAATTTAATCAGAATTTTATTAGGATGAGATGGTTTAGGATTAGTATCTTATTGTTTAGTAATTTATTATCAAAATATTAAATCTTTTAATGCAGGTATATTAACATTTTTATCTAATCGAATTGGTGATGTATTAATTTTATTATCAATTGCTTGAATATTAAATTTTGGTTCATGAAATTATATCTTTTATTTAGATATTATAAAAAATGATTTTTATTTAAAAATTATTGGTTCAATATTAATTTTAGCAGCTATAACTAAAAGAGCTCAGATTCCATTTTCTGCTTGATTACCAGCTGCAATAGCAGCACCTACTCCTGTTTCTGCTTTAGTTCATTCATCAACATTAGTAACAGCAGGAGTTTATTTATTAATTCGATTTAATAATTTATTAATACATTTATTTTCTAGAAAAATTTTATTATTAATTAGAATATTAACTATATTTATAGCAGGATTAGGGGCAAATTTTGAATTTGATTTAAAAAAAATTATTGCTCTTTCTACTTTAAGACAATTAGGATTAATAATAAGAACTTTAGCAATAAGATTAACTTATTTAGCATTTTTTCATTTATTAACACATGCTTTATTTAAAGCTTTATTATTTATATGTGCAGGAATAATTATTCATAATATAAAAAATTTTCAAGATATTCGTTATATAGGTTCTTTAATTTTACAAATGCCAATAACTATTATAAACTTTAATATTGCTAATTTAGCTTTATGTGGAATACCTTTTCTTTCTGGATTTTATTCAAAAGATTTAATTTTAGAAATAGTAGTTTTTAATAATAGAATTAATATTTTGTCTTATTTTTTATTTTATTTTTCTACAGGTTTAACTGTTTGTTATAGATTTCGTTTGATTTATTATACATTATATTCTAATTTTAATAGATGAACTTATCATTATTTAAATGACAATTCTATTACAATAATTTTTAGAATAATAGGTTTATTAATTATAACAATTATTGGAGGATGTATTTTAAGTTGAATAATTTTCCCAATTCCTTATTTTATTATTTTACCTTTATACTTAAAATTAATAACTTTAATAGTTTGTGTATTAGGGGGGATTATAGGAACAATTTTATCAAAATGAATAATTTTTTTAAAATCAAAAATTATAAAATTTAAATTTTCTGTAATATTTTTTGGTTCAATATGATTTTTACCTTTTATTGTTACAGTAAATATTACTAAATACCCTTTATTTATAAGAGAAATATATACAAAATCTTCTGATTATGGTTGATTAGAAACATTTATAGTAAAAAATCTTTTTTATAGATTTTTACATATTTCATCTTTTTTACAAGTTTTAATAAAAAATAATTTAAAATTTTATTTTATAGTATTTTTTAGTTGATTAATTTTTTATTTTTTTATAATATTTTATTTAAATAGCTTATATTTAGAGCATGACATTGAAGCTGTCAAAGAAACTTTTTTGTTTTTAAATAATTTAAATTTATAAAATAAAATTTATTTTTACAATGAAAATGTAATGTTTTTTTTTAAACTATATAAATAAGAATATAAATGGAGTTAAACCATTAAAGAAAGAAGTTAGCAGCTTTTTCTTAATCCAATATTCTTTTAATTGGAATAATATTTTCAATTTTATCATTAACAATGATATACCTCTATTTTGGTTTCAATTAAAAATAAGGACTTTAGTCTTAAATTAGGTCGAAACTAATCACAATCAATTTGCTTCTTATTTTTTTTTAAAAAAAAATAAGGCAGATAAAAATTATTTCTTTTGAATGCAAATCAAATATTTTTTATTTAAACTACAACCCTATTTTTAAAAAATTAATTATTTCAATCTAAAGCTCCTTGATTTCACTCATGAAATAAACCTAAAATTAAAACTATTAAAAAAATTAAAATAGTAATTCTTCAATTAATTAAAGAATTAATTTTTAATGAAAAAATTATAGGGAATATTAAAGCAATTTCTACATCAAAAATTAAAAAAATAATAGCAATTAAAAAAAATCGTAAAGAAAAAGGTAAACGAGAAGAATTAAAAGGTTCAAATCCACATTCAAAAGGAGAATTTTTTTCTCGATCATAAAAAGATTTTTTTGATAAAATTGAAGCTAAAATTATAACAATATTAGAAATAATTATGGTAATAATTAATAAAATTATTAAAATTATTATTATTTATATTAATTAATAAACTTTATGATTGGAAGTCATATATACTTTTTATATTATATAAATAATTACCTCATCAATAAATAGAAATATAAACAAATAATCATACTACATCTACAAAATGTCAATATCATGCAGCAGCTTCAAACCCAAAATGATGATTTATAGAGAAATGATTATTTAAATGACGAATTAAACAAATAATTAAAAATATTGTTCCAATTAATACATGTAATCCATGAAATCCTGTAGTTAAAAAAAAAATTGAACCATATACTGAATCAGACATTGTAAAAGATGCTTCTATATATTCATAACCTTGAAGAATAGAAAAATATAGTCCTAATAAAATAGTAAAAAATAAACCTTGAGTAGTTTGTTGTTTATTATTTTCTATTAATCTATGATGAGCTCAAGTAATTGTAATTCCAGAAGTTAATAAAATTACTGTATTTAATAAAGGAATCTGAAAAGGATTAAATGCTTGAATATTTAAAGGAGGCCAAATTTCCCCTAACTCAATAGTAGGAGATAATCTTCTATGAAAAAAAGTTCAAAAAAATGAAAAAAAAAAACAAACTTCTGATGTAATAAATAAAATTATACCCCATCGAAGACCAGTAACAACATCATATGTATGTAAACCTTGAAAGGTCCCTTCTCGAGAAATATCACGTCATCATTGATATATAGTTAATAAAGTAATAATATTTCCTATTATAAATAAATTTAATCTATATTGATGAAATCATTGAACTAATCCAGTTACTGAACAAAAAGCTCCTAAAGCTCCTGTTAATGGTCAAGGACTATAATCTACTAAATGAAATGGGTGATTAGAATGGTTTATCATTATTAATTAATTAATTTCTCTAGCATATAAAGTTGTTAATACAGCAAATACATAAGCTTGAATAATTGATACTGCTGATTCTAAAGTTAATAATAAAATTTGCACAATAATTAAAATTCTTACAAATATAGTTCTTATTGATACTCCTGTATTTCCTAATAAAGTTATTAATAAATGTCCAGCAATTATATTAGCAGTTAACCGGACAGCTAAAGTACCTGGGCGAATAAAATTTCTAATTGTTTCAATACATACTATAAAAGGTATTAATAATCTAGGTGTACCTTGAGGTACTAAATGACAAAATATATGTTGAGTATTATTAATTCACCCATATAATATAAAACTAATTCATAAAGGTAATCTTAAAGTCAATGTAAATACTAAATGTCTAGAAGAAGTAAAAATATAAGGAAATAACCCTAAAAAATTATTAAAAAAAATAAACACAAATAAATTAATAAATAAAAATGTTGACCCATTAAATGAATTAACACCTAATAAAATTTTAAATTCTTTATGTAAAACTTGAAAAATTGTTTGCATTATAAAAGAAATTCGAGAAGGAATAATTCAATAAGATATTGGTATTAATAAAAAAATCAAAAATGTTCTTATTCAATTTAATGAAAAATTATAAATTGATGAACAAGGATCAAAAACTGAAAATAAATTTATTATCATTTTATTAAAAATTTTTTATTTAAATTTTTATTAGAATTTTTATCAAAATTTTTTAAATCAACAATTTTTGGTATAAATAAATAATAATTCATAAAATTAACAAATATATATGTAAATAAAAAAATTAAAAATAAAATAATTCATTTTAAAGGAGCTATTTGTGGGATTAAAAAATATTTATAGAAATAATTTTAGTTTGACAAACTAATGTTATAAATTTAACTAATTTTTTTATTTAATATAATAAAAAATTAATTTATAAAATTTTTTATTCAAGCAATAAAATATTTAATAGAAACAGATTCTAAAACAATTGGTATAAATCTATGATTTGCCCCACAAATTTCTGAACATTGACCAAAATATAAACCAACTCGATATATATAAGTATTAATTTGATTTAATCGACCAGGTACAGCATCTACTTTAATTCCTAGAGATGGAATTGTTCATGAATGTAATACATCTATTGCTGAAACAATAAATCGAATATTTGTATATCTAGGTAAAATTAATCGATTATCTACATCTAATAAACGAAATTCATTTATATTTAATTCATTAGTAGGAATTATATAAGAATCAAATTCTAAATTATTGAAATCAGGATATTCATATCTTCAATATCATTGATGCCCAATAACTTTTACACTAATTGAAGATTTGTAAGGATCATCTAATAAATATAATAATCGTATAGAAGGTAAAGCTACTGCAAATAAAACTAAAACTGGTATAATTGTTCAAAAAATTTCAATAAATTGATCTATTAATAAAAATCGATTAGAAAATTTATTAAAAAATAAAGATAATATAGAATTACCAATTAAAACTGTAATAATTATTAATACTAATAAAGTATGATCATGAAAAAAATTTAATTGTTCTATTACAGGAGAACTTCTATCTAATAAAAATATACTTCCTCAAGTTGCCATTAATAATTTTAATAAAAGTTATACTTTATTGATAGAATTTAAATCTATTGCATTTATCTGCCATATTAAATTTTTATTTATAAAAACTTTTTTTATTTAATTAATAAAGGTATTTGTATGAAACTATGTTCAGAAGGAGGAAGATTTTGATACCATTCAATTGAAGAATTTAAATTTTCTGAATACAATACAGATTGATTAGAAACTAAACTTTTTCATATAATAAATAAAAATATTAAAGTTCCTAAAAATGAAATTAAAGATCCTAAAGAAGAAATTATATTTCATGTAATATAAGAATCAGGATAATCTGAATATCGTCGAGGTATTCCTGATAAACCTAAAAAATGTTGAGGAAAAAAAGTTAAGTTTACTCCCAAAAATATAATATAAAATTGAGCTTTTAATAACATTGTATCTATTGATAAACCCGTAAATAATGGATATCAATGAACAAACCCTCCTATAATAGCAAATACAGCCCCTATTGATAAAACATAATGAAAATGAGCTACTACATAATATGTATCATGTAAAACAATATCTAAAGAAGAATTAGCTAAAACAATACCTGTTAATCCTCCTACAGTAAATAAAAATACAAACCCTAAAGATCATAACAAAGCAGGAGTAAGGTTTAATTGAGTTCCATATATTGTTGCTATTCAACTAAAAATTTTAATCCCTGTAGGAACAGCAATAATTATAGTAGCTGAAGTAAAAATAAGCTCGAGTGTCTACATCTAACCCAACAGTAAATATATGATGAGCTCAAACAATAAATCCTAATAAACCAATTGCAGCAATAGCATATATTATACCTAAAACTCCAAAAGCTTCTTTTTTTCCTCTTTCTTGACAAATAATATGAGAAACAATCCCAAATCCTGGTAAAATTAAAATATAAACTTCTGGGTGACCAAAAAATCAAAATAAATGTTGGTATAAAATAGGATCACCTCCTCCTGCCGGGTCAAAAAAAGAAGTATTAATATTTCGATCCGTTAACAATATAGTAATTGCTCCCGCTAATACTGGTAAAGATAATAATAATAAAATAGCTGTAATAAATACTGATCAAACAAATAATGGAACACGATCAAATGATATTCCTACTGGTCGTATATTAATAATTGTTGTTAAAAAATTTACAGCTCCTAAAATTGAACTAATCCCTGCTAAATGTAAAGAAAAAATTGCTAAATCAACTGAAGCCCCAGCATGAGAAACATTAGCTGATAATGGAGGATAAACAGTTCAACCAGTTCCCGCCCCATTTTCCACTAAACTTCTTAATAAAAGTAAAGTAATTGAAGGAGGTAATAATCAAAATCTTATATTATTTATCCGAGGAAAAGCTATATCAGGAGCTCCTAATATTAAAGGAACTAATCAATTTCCAAACCCACCAATTATCACAGGTATTACTATAAAAAAAATTATTACAAAAGCATGAGCAGTAACAATTACATTATAAATTTGATCATTCCCAATTAAAGCTCCTGGGTGTCTTAATTCTAAACGAATTAATATTCTTAAAGAAGTTCCAATTAATCCTGATCAAATTCCAAAAATAAAATATAAAGTACCAATATTTTTATGATTAGTAGAAAATAACCATTGTTTCGATTATTATGAATTTTTTTTATCAAATTTAAAATAAATATAAACTTTATTTTTTTTATCTATATTTTTTTTAAAAAAAAATAATTATTTTGATTAAATGGCTGAAATTAAGCGATAAATTGTAAATTTATTTATAAGAATTTTTTTCTTTTTAATCAATTAACTTTATATTCAAATATGATATTAAATTGCAAATTTAAAGGTGTTTTAAAACTAAAGTTTTTCACTTACCAACCTATTTAATCAGAATTTATCCTACTAATTTCACTTACCAACCTATTTAATCAGAATTTATCCTACTAATTTCACTTACCAACCTATTTAATCAGAATTTATCCTACTAATTTCACTTACCAACCTATTTAATCAGAATTTATCCTACTAATTTCACTTACCAACCTATTTAATCAGAATTTATCCTACTAATTTCACTTACCAACCTATTTAATCAGAATTTATCCTACTAATTTCACTTACCAACCTATTTAATCAGAATTTATCCTACTAATTTCACTTACCAACCTATTTAATCAGAATTTATCCTACTAATTTAATCAGAATTTATCCTACTAACATAATTTTTTTAAAAAAATGTTTTATTTAAAGTATATTTTAATTATATATAAAATATTTTATTGATATTTAAATTTAAAAATTTATATACTTAATTTCTAAATTAATAAAATCTTAAAAATCACAAATTTATTTAAATGGTTGTAGTCCTAAAGAAGAAGAAAAAAATTATATAAATTATTAAAAAATTTAATTTAAAATCATGAAAAAATTTATATATAAATTTAATTAAATATAAAATTAATAATTTTTATACTTTATTTTAAATATAAAAATAAAAAATATTTTATTATTTAAATATATATATATATATATATATATATATATATATATATATATATATATATATATATATATATATATATATATATATATATATATATATATATATATATATATATATATATATATATATATATATATATATATATATATATATATATATATATATATATATATATATATATATATATATATATATATATATATATATATATATATATATATATATATATATATATATATATATATATATATATATATATATATATATATATATATATATATATATATATATATATATATATATATATATATATATATATATATATATATATATATATATATATATATATATATATATATATATATATATATATATATATATATATATATATATATATATATATATATATATATATATATATATATATATATATATATATATATATATATATATATATATATATATATATATATATATATATATATATATATATATATATATATATATATATTTAATATAATAAAATATTTTTATTTTTATATTTAAAATAAAGTATAAAAATTATTAATTTTATATTTAATTAAATTTATATATAAATTTTTTCATGATTTTAAATTAAATTTTTTAATAATTTATATAATTTTTTTCTTCTTCTTTAGGACTACAACCATTTAAATAAATTTGTGATTTTTAAGATTTTATTAATTTAGAAATTAAGTATATATTAAATTTTTAAATTTAAATATCAATAAAATATTTAATAAATAATTAAAATATACTTTAAATAAAACATAGGATAAATTCTTTAAATAGGTTGGTAAGTGAAATTAGTAGGATAAAAACTGATTAAATAGGTTGGTAAGTGAAATTAGTAGGATAAATTCTGATTAAATAGGTTGGTAAGTGAAATTAGTAGGATAAATTCTGATTAAATAGGTTGGTAAGTGAAATTAGTAGGATAAATTCTGATTAAATAGGTTGGTAAGTGAAATTAGTAGGATAAATTCTGATTAAATAGGTTGGTAAGTGAAATTAGTAGGATAAATTCTGATTAAATAGGTTGGTAAGTGAAATTAGTAGGATAAATTCTGATTAAATAGGTTGGTAAGTGAAATTAGTAGGATAAATTCTGATTAAATAGGTTGGTAAGTGAAATTAGTAGGATAAATTCTGATTAAATAGGTTGGTAAGTGAAATTAGTAGGATAAATTCTGATTAAATAGGTTGGTAAGTGAAATTAGTAGGATAAAAATAAGCTAATTTAAGCTATTGGGTTCATACCCCAATTATAAAGGTTAATTCCTTTTTTTTATAATTATTAATTATATTTATAAAATATTTTTTATTTTTATATTATTTATTGGAACAATTATAACAATTTCTTCTTCTTCTTGATTAGGAATATGAATGGGATTAGAAATAAATTTAATGTCTTTTATTCCTTTAATTTCTGAAAAAAATAATTTAAATTCAACTGAAATATCTATTAAGTATTTTTTAGTACAAGCATTAGCTTCAATAGTTTTTTTATTTGTTTCTATTATATATATATTAAAATTTTCAAATTTTAATTATATTTTTTTAAGATATGAATCAATTTTATTAATTTTTTCAATAATAATAAAATTAGGTGCGGCTCCTTTCCATTTTTGATTTCCTAATATTATTGAAGGTTTATCATGAATAAATTCTTTATTATTATTAACTTGACAGAAATTAGCTCCTTTAACTATTGTTTCTTATTTTTCTTTTTTAAATCAATTAATTATTTTTATTTTATTATCATGTTTTGTAGGAGCTGTAGGAGGTTTAAATCAAACTTCTTTACAAAAATTGTTAAGTTTTTCTTCTATTAATCATATTAGTTGGTTATTAATAGCAATAACTTATAGAAATTATTTATGGTTGTTGTATTTTTTTATTTATTTTATTTTAAATTTATGTTTAATTATAATTTTTAAAAATTTTAATCTTTTCAATTTTAATCAGTTATATATATTTAAAAATAATGGAATTAATAGAAATTTGTTAAAAATTTTATTTATAATAAATTTTTTTTCTTTAGGTGGTTTACCCCCATTTTTAGGGTTTTTACCAAAATGAATAGTAATTGAATTTTTATTAATAGATAAAATATTTTTTTTAATTTTATTTTTAGTAATGATATCATTATTAACATTATTTTTTTATATGCGATTAACTTTAACTTCATTTGTTATATTTTATCCTTCTATAAAATGAAATTTTTTAAATTTTAAAAAAAATAAAATAATAAAATTAATTATTTTTTTTAATATTGTAAGTTTATATTTTTTTTTAATTTTTTTATTAAATAATTATATATTTTAAAATAGTATATTTTGGTGTATGATGCACTAAAAATTTTGAATTTTTAAGAAATAGTTTAATTCTATTATTTATAATTATTCATTAGATGGCTGAAAGTAAGCATTGGTCCTTTAAACCATTTTATAGTAATTTAACAATTACTTCTAATGAAAAGCTTTAAGTTAAAAAAAACTTTTAACCTTCAAAGTTAACTATAAAAAATTATTTTTAAGCTTTAAATTTAAAATAATTTTATTATTTTATAAAAATTTTTTAAATAAATAATTTTTTTAAAAATTTTTAAATTAATAATTAAAAAATATTTGATTTTAGTATAAAATTTTGTTTTATAAATATATTACATGAAATTTAATAAGAGAATTTATAAAATTTTAAAAATTAAATTAATTTTATTTTCAGTAAATAATATTAAAAAATAAAGAAATTTTGATTTAATAATTTATAAATAACTTTGGTAAATTTAGTGCCAGCAACTGCGGTTATACTAATAAAGTAAATAAAATTTTTTTATTAATAATTAATAGAATAAAAATTAATAAAAAAATTTATTTATTAGATGAAATTTTAAATAAATAATTTTATTATTAAAAATTTTATGAAATTAAAAAAAATTTTTTATAAACTAGGATTAGATACCCTATTATTAAATACAAATTATTATAATAGATCATTTATAGTTAAATTCTTAAAAATTAAAAAATTTGGCGGTATTTTAATTAATCAGAGAAATTTGTTCTATAATCGATAATCCTCGTTAAAGTTTACTTAATTTAATTAAATTTATATACCGCTGTTATTGAATATATTTAAAAATTTAAATTTCAATAAAAATTTTTATAAAATTATATTTAATGTCAAGTCAAGGCATAGTTTATAGTTAAGAAGAAATGAATTTCATTAAATTTTATTTTATCAGATAAATAAATTGATTTTATTTAAAAGAAGAATTTGAAAGTAAATTAATTTATAAAATTTAATTGAATTAGACTCTAAAATATGTACATATTGCCCGTCGCTCTCATTCTAAAATGAGATAAGTCGTAACAAAGTAAAAATATTGGAAAATGTTTTTAGAATTCAATTTAAAACTTTAATAGAAAAGTATTTCAGTTACATTGAAAAAATATTTGTGCAAATCAAATTAAATTGATTTATAAAAAATTATTTATTAATTATTAATAAAAAGAATTTTAATAAAAATATTTTTAGTAATTTTTAAAGAAAAAATAAATTTAATTATAGAAAATTAGTATTGAAAAAGAAATTTGAAAAAATTGAAAATTGCTAATTTAAAAATTAAATTTAATTAATTGTATTTTGTGTTTCAAAGTAAATTAAATTAATAATTTAAATTGATTAGTTTCGAATTTATATGATTTAATAAATTTTTAAATTTAATATGGTATAATTATTTTAAAATTTTTATTAGAAATTAAAAGTTAATCGTATATAAATTTATCTAATTTCTTAAGAAATAATTTTAAATTATAAATTAATTAATAATTAATTTTTTGATTAATTAATTATTTAATTAATTTATATATAATAAGGGATAAGCTTTATTATAAATTTTTAAAAATTTTTAGAAAAATTAAAAAAATTTAAGCTTAAAATTAGTTTTAATTAATAAAAATGTTATAATTTATTTAATTAAATATTAATATTTTAAAAAATTTTAAATATTTATTAAGATAAAAAGTTTAATTAAAAAATTTTTAAAATAATGATTTAATTAGTAATTTTTTTTTGTAAAATTAATTTTTTATCAATAAATTAATTTATAAGAATTCGGCAAAAATGATGTCCACTTGTTTATCAAAAACATGTCTTTTTGAATGAATAAAAAGTTTAACCTGCCCGGTGAAAATTTAACGGCCGCAGTATTCTGACTGTGCAAAGGTAGCATAATCCATTGTCTTTTAATTAAAGGCTAGTATGAATGGTTGGATGAGATATCAACTATTTTTATATTAATAAAAATGAATTTAAATTTTTAGTAAAAATGCTAAAATAAAAAAATTAGACGAGAAGACCCTATAAATCTTTATTTTTAATTGATAATATAAATTTTGAAAAAATTTAAATAAATTATTTATTAAAAATTTTATTGGGAGGATAATGAAATTTAAAAAACTTTTATTTTGTTTTATAAATATAATTAAATTATTGAATATATAATAATATTAAATGTTTAAAAAATTAAGTTACTTTAGGGATAACAGCGTAATTATTTTAAAGAGTTCTTATCGATAAAATAGTTTGCGACCTCGATGTTGAATTAAGAATTAATTTAGGTGTAGAAGTTTAAAATTTAAGTCTGTTCGACTTTTAAATTCTTACATGATTTGAGTTCAGACCGGCGTAAGCCAGGTTGGTTTCTATCTTTTTTTTTATTTATATATTTTAGTACGAAAGGACCAAATATATTAATTTTATTATTAAAATAGATTTATATTAAAATATTAATATTGTTTTGACAGATTTGAATGTGATAAATTTAGAATTTATAAATGTATAATATACAAACAATAAAATGATATTATTAGATTTTATTTTACCTGTAATTGGTTCTTTAATTTTAATTATTTGTGTAATAGTAAGAGTTGCTTTTTTAACATTATTTGAACGAAAAATTTTAGGTTATATTCAAATTCGTAAAGGTCCTAATAAATTAGGAATTAATGGAATTTTACAACCTTTTAGAGATGCAATTAAATTATTCTCTAAAGAAATAATTTATCCAAATATTTCTAATTATTTAATTTATTATTTTTGCCCTGTATTTTCTTTATTTTTAATTTTATTTTTATGAATTAGATTTCCTTTATTAATCAAATTATTTTCTTTTAATTTAGGGATTTTATTTTTTTTATCCTGTACAAGAATTAGAGTATATAGAATTATAATTGCTGGGTGATCATCTAATTCTAAATATTCTTTATTAGGAGGATTGCGAGCAGTAGCTCAAACAATTTCTTATGAAGTTAGATTAGCTTTAATTTTTATCTCTTTAATTATTTTAGTATTTAGATTTTCTTTTATCGATTTTTATTTAAAACAAATTAATTTATGGTTAATTTTTTTAACAATTCCTCTAAGTTATGTTTGATTAATTTCTTCTTTAGCTGAAACTAATCGTACTCCTTTTGATTTTACAGAAGGAGAATCAGAATTAGTTTCAGGATTTAATGTTGAATACGCTAGAGGAGGATTTGCTTTAATTTTTTTAGCTGAATATGCTAGAATTTTATTTATAAGAATATTATTTAGAGTAATATTTTTAGGTTCAAATTTATTTAATTTATTTTTTTATATAAAATTATCTTTTATTGCTTTTTTTTTTATTTGAGTACGAGGAACAATACCTCGATTTCGTTATGATAAATTAATATATTTAGCATGAAAAAGTTATTTACCTTTTTCATTATGTTATTTAATTTTATTTATTAGATTTAAAATAATTTTATTTATTTTAATTTTATGAATAATTTAAAGTAAAATCAATAAAATAAAAAATTTTTTCTTATGTTTTCAAAACATATGCTTTTACAAGCTCATTGATTTAATTATTTAATAAAATTATCTCATAATTTTATCATTAATGGATTAATTAAAAAATATAAAAAATATAAAATAGTCAAAATTTGTCCAGTTAAAATAAATGGTCTTTCTACAGGACGAGCTCCAATTCATGTTAATAAAATTACAATAATAAAAAATAATCAAAATATTATTTTATTTACAGGATAAAATCTTAATGAACGAAAATTTCTTTTATTAACAAAAGGTATAATAAATAAAATAGCAATTGATATAACTAGAGCAATAACTCCACCTAATTTATTAGGAATTGATCGAAGAATTGCATAAGCAAATAAAAAATATCATTCTGGTTGAATATGAACTGGTGTTCTTAATGGATTAGCTGGAATAAAATTATCTGGGTCTCCTAATATATATGGATTAGTTAAACATAAAATAATTAAAAATATTAATAATATTAAAAATCCTACTAAATCTTTATAAATATAATAAGGATGAAAATGAATTTTATTAACATTACTATTAATTCCTAAAGGATTATTAGAACCTAATTGATGTAAAAATAATAAATGAATTACTGTAGTACCTAAAATTAAAAAAGGTAATAAAAAATGAAATGTAAAAAATCGTGTTAAAGTTGCATTATCAACAGCAAATCCCCCTCATAATCATTGAACTAAATCTAACCCTAAAAATGGAATTGCGGATAATAAATTAGTAATAACTGTAGCCCCTCAAAATGATATTTGTCCTCAAGGAAGAACATAACCTATAAAAGCTGTTCCTATAGTTAAAAATAATAATAATACTCCTACATTTCATGTATGAGTATTTAAGTATGATTTATAATATAAACCTCGTCCAATATGTAAATAAATACAAATAAAAAAAAAACTTGCACCATTAGCATGTATAGTTCGTAATAATCAACCATAATTAACATCACGACAAATATGATTAACTGAATTAAAAGCTAATTGAATATCTGCTGTATAATGTATGGCTAAAAATAAACCAGTTAAAATTTGAATAATTAAACATAATCCTAATAATGAACCAAAATTTCATCAAATAGAAAGATTACAAGGAGCAGGTAAATCAATTAATGAATTATTAACAATTTTTAATAAAGGATGTCTATTTCGATAAGATTTATTCATTAGTAAGAAATTCGTAAAGGCCCATAAAAAAAGTTAGTAATTTTTACTACAATTACTAAATTAAATAATAAATAATTAATTAAAAAAATTATTAAAAAATTATTAGGTAATTCGTATATTTTTGAATTAATTAAAAAATTTTCTTTTATTAAATTAATATTAGAGAAAAAATTTATTATTTCATGATTAAAAAATAATTCAATAAATAATTTATTGAAT
>NW_026973487.1:0-17106 GCF_036172545.1 Culicoides brevitarsis | reverse complement strand
AAGCCAGAGTCATGAAAATGTTAGTAAAAGTTAAATATTTTAGAATTTTATAATTTTTTTAAAAACATAATTTCAGGATCTCTTTAAAATTGATGGAATTCGTAATCTGGTTCGACAATGTCCAAAAATTTCCGGATTTTGCTCGACAGACAATGCATTTACTGGTGAAATGGTTCGAGAAATGCTTGGTGTATGGCGTCAATTGAATACTTTATTTTTACCTGAAATAATTTTTGACAAAGGAACTTGGGATTTTGTGAAGGCCAATTGTCGATTCTTAAGATATTTATCGGTTTTTAATCAAAAAAATGATCAGTTGTATGACTATAGTTCATTGTTCAAGAGCATTTCCAGTTTGAAAATCATTAAAATGGGACAAGCATTTTTTACGCGTATCGAATATCATCATCGAAAACTGATCATGAAGCCCAATTTGAAGTTAGATCAACAAACTAAAGGGGTAAGATTGATCTTTTGACTTTAAAAATTTGTAAATAATTTTTTTATTATTATTTTTTAGAAAAAGGCACCATCAGTATCTATTGAACAAGATTACACTTATGAAGATAGTTTTGATAATATTTCGAAGAAATTCCATAATGAGAACGAGGAGTATTTATACTTAATATCAGATGAAGAAGAAGACGATTCTGAAGAAGAGGATGAAGTTTTCAGTGATGATGAAGAATTGAGTGACAATTGATTCGAGGACAATTTTTTGCATAATATGTAATTAAATACGTACATACCTAAACATATACAAAAAATTATATTTTTCCTTTTTTTTTACAATTCTACAGTTTCACATAAAATTTCTGAAATTTACTGATAAATTTTCACATTTAAACGATTTAACATTAGGTAGGAATTCATTTAAAAAAACTTCAAAATTTTGTCAAAATTTTTTTTAACATAAATTTTGAAAATTAGGAGGGATGAATATTTTTCTTTACAAAATTGATCATTTTTCACTAAAAATTTGAAAATGTATGAAATATTCGAATTTTCAACTGATTTTAACAGAAATTTTGATCATTTTCAAAAGAATTTAGGTCAAAAATGTACTAAAATTTGAATTTTTTCTTACATTTTAGATACTCGATACTCGATATCCCACCTATGATTTTCAGAAAAAATTAGGTGCATTGGCCTTAATAAATTCACATTGGCCTTACTTAAATTCACATTTAAACGATTTTCCTCTCTAATTTCGAAAAACCTACTTCACATATTTTTCAAAATTTTTAATTTATTATTTTCATTTTTTGTTCCATGTGGATTTTCACGAAGGAGAGGGGAAATTTAAAATTTTTTTTTGTTAATATTGAATTTATTTTAGTTTCTATTATTTTCAAATTTTAACTTAGGCCGCTCCAAATTTTTTTCGAACTTTTTGTCCCAAGAACTTTTCTTCAAAAAAATAAAAAAAAAAAGTTTTGAAATGCTTTTTTATACGAAATGACAAAATTCAAAATTTTTTTGTTGTTTTTATGATATCTATATTAAAATTTGATAATTTAAAATTAGCATCAGAGTTAAAAAAAAAGCTGTTTAAAGTTAAAAATTTCATAGTTTTTTAGAAAAAAAAATAAAACAAAAAATAAAACATTTTTGACATATTTTGGAATTTCGCAAAAACTTCAAAAATAAAATTATAAAATAACTGTAAATTAAGTTTTCTATTGAAATGTTGAAAAACATTTTTTTTAATTTGAAATAGAGATGCAAAAATTTTTAAATTTTTTTAGTCTTTTTTCAAATTTTTTTCTTTTTCTTTTTTCTAGAAAACTATATCAAACGTTAAAAAACCTTACAAAACAAATCTCAAAAATATTTATTTTTTTAGCATAAAAAATAACTATAAAAAATTTGAAAAATAAAAAAATCAAAAATTGTTTGAAAAACCACAAACATTTTTTTTTTTTCTTTTTACTGCGAAAAACCAGTATGAAAAAGTAATATTTATAAATAACAAACTCAAAAACACCCTGTATTTCAAAACTTTTTTTGCCCCATTTTGCAAAAAAAAATCTTGGGACAAAAAGTTCGAAAAATATTTGGAGCGGCCTTAAATCTTGAGAAAAATAAAAAAAAAATTAAATATAAATAAAATAAAAAAAATTATTTTGTTCACAAGAAAAAAATTTTGTTCACAAGAAAAATTTAAAATAAAAAACTTTTTTACAAATTGCTAACTTTTTTTACTTTTATTTTTAGGTAACGCAAAATCGCTCTGTCACTCTTCGTCATCCCACTCGTACTCCTTTCGTCTCGAATAATGTCGATTTTCCTTCACTCGATTGATGAACTTTTCCCAGCTCTTGTTCGGTTGGCACAATACAAACAAGCTACCCACGTTGTAATTATACTTTTTCAGTTCCTCATCCCGTTTCTTGATTGTTTCCAAGCTTAAGGTATAAAGTCTCGGCATATCTGCCACTTTAGCTTGCGAATATCCCGCTTCGTCTAGCAAGTAATCCAGAATTTTCTTGAGTTTTCGGATTGTGACTTTCTCGGCGGCGGGATATCGTGCCAGATAGACTTTCATTTGGTCTCTGGTGCAACCGAGACGCGTACTGAGATACCCAATATGGTCCTCGACACCGGCAGCCTTGAGTGGTTCATTGTTCTCCGTGGAGCAAACGAGGGATTTTTTAAAGTTTTTCTCGTGGGCATGCACCAACCATGGCGTCAAGTTGCCTTCACCCTTAATTTTGAGCGCAGCTTCGAGACGTTTTTCCGTGCGCGCCGGATTATATTTGAAAGCCCACGGACACCGGAGGATTTTGTGTGCGGGAATTTTGTACTGCAAAAAGAGATCAACGTTCTCGAAGAGGAAAAATTTCGACAAAGTCCGCATGAACGGGTAATCGACGAACATTTGCGAAATCACGCAAGGCTCAACTTGAAGTTTTTTGCTCAAAAAATGGATGCGAGTTCCGGTCGGCATGATACTTTCTTCTCTGCTGAGCTTTTGTTGAATTATTTCCAAGTCTTTGACGTCAAGTTGCATCAACGGTAGGTAGTCAGTTAGCCCTTTGCCATTTTCTCCAGCGGGAATTCGTTTTAAAATTGCGAGTTTTCTATTGAGAACAGCCGGTTCCATTGTCAGCAAGTCCGGATATTGCAAAAGAACCTTCCGATCGAAGCCATTTTCGATAAAAGTCTCAAGCTGCTTTCGTAATTCCGGTAAAGTTAGCGACTGGAGCTTCGACAATTGTTGTTCGGCGATGTTATCTGCTTCATTTTCATCACATTCCAAGATTTCCGTGAACAAAGGAACAATTTCAGATATTTTTGGAGGTGAAATACCTGAAAAAAAAAATTTTAGAGAAGTTTTTTTAATAAAAATTCCGAAAAACTCACCTTTGGTTGATTTTTTGGTCTTTGGAAACGTTTCAAAATCCTCTGAAATGTCAGTTGCGTACTGAGTCCGGTCAGGAGACGACTTTCCTCTCGATAAATAGCGACATGTGATAACCGGAAAGTTCCTTTTTGTTGTTAAACTAAGCTGTAAAAACCTTTTTAGCATTATTTTAGGTGATTTTTATTACTTCTACACCAAATGTAAACAAAAACACATTTCTAGCTGGATTCTGATTGGTTCAATTTTCATCCAATCACGAAAGAAACCGCACAGCTGATTGAAAATTGAATCAAAGAGCGGTAATTGAAGGAATTTTCAACGAATTTTAATTAATTTTACTTTATTTGTTAATGTTATGTTCCAAATTGAACATATATGAGATCATGTGAAGTTTCGCTTCGCCTTTTTTCTCGGGCGGTAAACGTTTCATGGCCTCCCCAATGACTTTTACTAAGAAATAAACATCTTCATCTTCGATTTTGGAACTTGTTGCTTCAGTTTCGGGCACTTTTGTGACTTTTTCCTCCGGAACAGGGTCAGTTTGCGTTGCTTCTTCACAATAAAGGACTTCTTCGGGGGAGACTTGGACAGATTTGTCCACTAATTCGGTGGTTTTTTGGTCCGTTTGAGATGATGACGTTGATTTTAAGGGAGAAACTGCAGATTCTTCTTCAATTGGGGGCTCCTCGGTAAACTTTTCTGGAATCAGATGAAGTTTTGGCAACAAAAATTGTCCTCCAACTAGCTTAACTTTCTTTAATTTCAGTCTGTTTGAAGTTTCAGGCTCAGAATTGGCCTCATCCAGTCCTCGTTTAATTGATTTTCTGGGCAGAACGGGACTTTTTCGGGTCTCTGGGTCATCATAAGGGCCCAAAATTGTTTCTTCTTGACTTTTATTTGCATCTTCTGGTCCTTCAATCGTGATATTTGCCTCATTTTCGTCGAATTTTTCGATTAAAACGAAATTCTGGTTTGTTTCTTCGCTTTCGTCCTCTGTTAACATCTCCTCGTTGCCCGGTTCTGTTGATCCATATTTGATTGGAACTGCTGTCGGATGCAATGTAGTCCTGTTAAATTGTCGCCTCATGTACTTTTCCTCAAAGTGAGCCTCGCAAAAGATCCTTTTTGCTTTTTCATCCAAATTTTGCAGCTTCGGATTGTTCGGGCCGGCATTTTCTATCCAGATTTTGCGTCTTTCCGGTGCAATCGGCAAATTGAAGAACGTAATCTGGCAACAGGGAGTCCGAACTGCATAGCAATCCTTGTAAGCGCATGTCGACATGTTAATTTTTGAGAGAAATTTCCCAAAAAGTCGCTGTTAAGTTCTTAAAATTCAACGAAAATCGAACCCTAACAGACATTTTTTGAAAAAATTCGAAAAAATTAAACGTCATGTCACTGAGGGCGACGTTTGACAGGTCTTTTGTTTTCGATTTCCATGTGTGCAGCTCTGCATCCAGACGGAAATTGATAGTTTGCACGCCAAATTTCAGCATTTCTGGCCCAAAAAATCACCCAAAATGAGGATTGAGACGTGCTATTTCTGCAGTAGTAAAATTTACCCCGGTCACGGCATGGTTTTCGTGCGAAATGATTGCAAGGTGAGTTTCGTGTACACGATGCGTTGTTTTGTTTTGAAACGCAAAATAAAATTTTTCAATTTTTTTGTCTTGAAATTTTTTCAGATTTTCCGTTTCTGCCGTTCCAAATGCCGTCGCGCCTTCAACAAAAAGAAGAATCCCCGCAAGACAAAATGGACGCTCGCCTATCGCAAGGCTGCTGGCAAGGAACTCACCGTCGATCCCAGCTTCGAATTCGAAAAACGTCGCAATGTGCCCGTCAAATACAGTCGCGAATTGTGGACAAAGACAATTAACGCCATCGAGAAG
This sequence comes from Culicoides brevitarsis, assembly GCF_036172545.1. Classification (NCBI taxonomy): domain Eukaryota; kingdom Metazoa; phylum Arthropoda; class Insecta; order Diptera; family Ceratopogonidae; genus Culicoides; species Culicoides brevitarsis. The sequence continues at coordinate 11,850 of NW_026973487.1, read as the reverse complement.
GTCAACGAGATCCGGGATCGTCGAGCGGGGCATTATGTCATGCAACGCCTGCGAAAGGGCACCGAACGCGAAATCCACAACGACATTCGGGATGTGCAGAAGAACATGTCGCTCATCCGGTCGCCCGCTGCTGGTCTCAAAGAGCGTCGCGAAAAGGAAAAATTGCAAGAATCGGCGCTCATGGAACAAGAAGATGCCGAGGGAGAGGAGGAAATTCAGTATGTGGATGCCCGAGCGCTGGAAAAACAGTTGGAAGAGGGCGGTATGATGGAAGACGACGAGGAAATGATGGCTGCTTAAGTTTATTTTACTACTACTTTACGTTAATTAAATATATTTTATGAATTAATTCACGAAAAATATCGATTTTGCATTGAGCCGCGTGAAAAACGATCCAAATCTCGACCTATTTACACAAAAACTTCATTTTTGACGCGAGTTACGCAGTAAGGGAAGTCCCTTAATGACTGTTTGCACAATATATTTACGCGATAATTGGATTAGGCGTTCTATTTTCTGTTTATGTGTTACTTTTTCAACTCAGTATGACGATTTTCCTGGCAGACGGTAAATGAACTTTACAGACGTTCTTGTTTATTTACAATTTTTTCGTTAAATATCGCAAAAATTCCCGGTTAAAATGAGACTTCTCAATATTGGTAAGGAAATTCCTTCGAAATTCGCGTGTCAGCGTTAATTTCATCACCTTGCTTGCCTTTCGTTGCAGTAATTTTCCTATTTACGTCATGCATTACGTTATTTTTCCTCTTTTTGATTCTGCTGTGGATGTACCTGGACTATGAGAAAATTCCAAACGTGGTTGTCAAAGCGAGACGCGAGTATGATTTCATCATCGTGGGATCAGGAACAGCTGGATCGACGCTCGCTTATGCACTGACACGAGAAAAAAACTTTTCTGTGTTACTTATCGAAGCTGGAGATAAATTTAATGTGTTGTCGAAGATTCCGATGGCTAGTATTACGTTACAAGGTAACATTTTTGACTTAAAGTTGAACTTAAGTGACTTATGAGACTTAAGATTAGTTTTGAGAGAAAATTTAAGAGAAAAAAGGCCTTAATCCAAACATAATCTTAAGTAAAGTCTGTTAAGTCACATTAAGTTTAATTACGCTCTTGACTTAAGCTTAAGAAAATAAAAAAGTCAATTAATTTTTGTGGAATCGGCCTTTTTTTATAGAAAAAAAATAATTTGTTTTTTTAATTTGTTAAAAAATTTTAATGATTTATTTTTGAATTAGTATATTGACTTAATAAGTTTTTATTTTTAAAAAAGTGCGGGAACTTATTTTCATTGAAAATAAAATTTTTAAGATTTTTAAATTTAAAAATTAAAATTCGAATACTTAGTATAAAATTGACTTAATATGTTTTTATTTTTACCTTTTTCCATGTCTGTTTTACCTTTTTGCCAAAAGTCAACTTCTTTAAAAAATTTCAATTGACTTTGCAGCAAAAGTAAAGCTAAAAAGCTTTTGCGACCCAAAACATTAAATTATTTTGACTTAAGTTTTAGAATAAATATGTAAATTTGTTTTAATTATTATTTTTAGAGAGAAAAAATATTTTTTTTTAATTTTTTGTAAATCAAGGTTTTATTTTCGGCTTTGTTTGACTTAAGTCGATTAAGTTTTTTTTTAAATTGGACTTAAAACTTAAGTTCAAGAAAAAAAAAACCAGGTATTTTTTTTTTAAATTTATTTAATTAAAATTGTGCCCTGTTTAAATCTATTTTCAAATTTTCCACTTTTATCTGAAATATGTCTCTGAAAAATTTCAAATTGTTCGAAGATAAAAACTTTGCATTCATAAAAAATTGAAGATTTTTTTATTGTTTTGCAAATCTGCACTTAAAGTTTTCTCATAATCACAAATGGAAATTTGTCAATATTTTAATTTAAAGTTTTTTAAATCAATTTAAAATTTGCAATTTTCAAAGAAGATTAATTTTAAAAAAATATTAAAAACGGCCAAAAATTGTTTAAATTTTGTAATTTTTTTTTTTGTATTTTGTTTTTAAAAAATTTATATTTACCTTACTTTTTAGTTTAAATCGGAGTGGCCTTATTTTATTTTTGGGTATTAAATTTTTTGACTTTTAAGCCCTTAAGCTTAAGTTTCATACAAAAAATAAATTTTTTAACTAAGGCCATTGAAGTCTCCTCTCGTTAAAATCTTATGAAATATTAAAATTAATTCGCCTAAAAGAAAAATTGAAGAAAAAAACTTATCGTTATTTTGAATTAAGTCAATTAAGTTTTTTCAGCTTAAGGACTTAAGAAAAAAATTTTATTTTATTTTTGACTCTAATTTTATTTTTCTTTTAAGGTAACGATCGTTCCGATTGGGGTTTTAAAACCGTTCCGCAAGAATTTTCGTCGCATGGATTGATCGGCAATCAACAAAAGTGGCCACGAGGAAAGGGATTAGGAGGTTCGGCGCAGATAAATTACATGCTACATTTTGGCGGAGTGCCCAAAGACTTTGATGACCTTGAAAAATTCGGAGGACCCGAATGGAGTTACGATGCTTTGAAGGAACATTTATCGATGCCCTTGGAAAATGAGGGAAAATGCGAGAAAAATGACGCCAAAGAAACATGTGACGATACTCGAAGACTCAAAAACCCTTATTTAAAATCATTTTTTGAAGATATTTCGATTACGCAAGTCAATCCATTAGAATCAGTATTAACAAAGGCTTATCTGGAGGCTGCCGAAGAAGTCAATGAGCCAGTTCGTTTCAAAGCGGCTCAATATTACACGAAGAACGGTTATCGCCATTCCACATATCATACATACCTGAAACCGGCATTTTTCCATGAAAACCTTCATATTATGACGAAAACGCAAGTACTGAAGGTGCTTTTTGATGAAAAAAGTGCCGTTGGAGTGCTTGTCGCTCGAGATTATGAAACGCCGTTCGAGATAAAAGCTCGAAAGGAGGTAATTTTGTGTGCTGGCGCCGTTCAAACACCACAAATTTTGAAAATTTCCGGTGTTGGACCCTTGGATGAGCTGAAAAACTTTCAAATTCCACCGATAGCTGAAAATTCTTTCGTCGGCAGGAATCTTTACGACCATTTCAACATGCCACTTTTCGTGTCGGTCAACACTTCATCGACTGTCAACCTGAAAAAAATGCTCAGTATCTCCGCAATGATGGAATACATCAAAAACGGCACCGGAATCTACTCAAATATGGCGATTTTTGCTCAAGGCAGCTCGTTGCAAGGCGATCATGCGAATCTCGTGTTCGCAATGGGCTCTGCCGATGAAAAAGCCCTCAAAGATGTCTCGAATTACAAAGTTGAGACTTTTCGTAAATTTTTTCCGCGATATTTCAATCATAGCGAAGAAGGATTTGTCATTATAAGTACGTGTCATAAGCCAACAAGTCGGGGAACGGTCAAATTATCCGGGAATTCAGTCCTTGACGAGCCACTGATTGATCCGAGGTACTTGGAAACGGAAGCAGATGTGAGATGTATGTTGGATGCGGTCCGGTTGTCGTTTGAAGTGGTTCGATCGAAGCCGTTACAGAAGCTAGGTGCGATAATTCATTGGCCTCTGATGAAGGAATGTGTGGAAAATGAGGATTTGGAGCAAGAAAAACTTCCGTCGGAGAGATATTTGGTGTGTTTAATGCGACAAGGAGCTTTAACAGCACATCATCCGGTAAGAAATTTGATTTTTTAATTTTTTTTTATTTTTTGTCCAAGAATTTAAATTGAAATACTGTCTTATTTAAAATTATTTTGAGCAATGACTTTTTACAAATTTAAAATCTTAAATTAAAATTAATTATCTTAAATTTAAAATTAAAAAAATAAAATATATAAAAAAATTAATTTAAATTAATTAATAAATTTTTACAAAATTATTAAATATTAAATAAATACGAAAACTTTTGCTGATTTTTTTTTAACTGTGAATAATAATTTTAATTAATTTATTTTTTCAAAAACAAAAATTAAAAAAAAAAAAAAATTGGAGCAACTTTAAGAAATTAAATATATTTGATAATTTCATTTATTTCGCATCAGTATTTAATTTTATTTATTTATTTTTGTAAAAAATATATTTTTTTTTCATTTTTGAACGTACGTAAATTTTTACCGCATTTCGAAGAAAAAATGCGGTATTAAATTAGACTTGTCGTCTGTGTGTGTGTGTGTCAGTAACGCTGTGCCCAAAAAAAATTTTTTTTTATTTATTTAAAAATTAAGGAGATTTTGATGGAAATCATCTATAGAATGAATATTTATTCAATTTTAGCTTTGAAATCCATCAAAAGTTTGTTAGATCTTGACTTGAAAAATTTCATGACCGTTTTTATTTTTTTTTCGAAAAACGGTCAAGGAAAAAAAAATTTTTTTTTTCTTCAAAAATCAAGGAGATATTTTAATGAAATTTGATTCTTTTTTAGAATGAATTTAGGATTTATTCAATTTTAAGGATATTTGGAAACCGATTTTTGTTTGCAAAAACCATCAAAAATTTGTTTGTCCATATTTCACGAAAAATATTGAAAAAAATTTCATGACTTTGTGAAAATCATTTATATATTTTTTTTTAGCTTTGACCGAAAAACGGTTTTTTGACTTAAAATTTTTTTTTTTTAGTGCTTTAAAAATCAAGGAGATTTTGATGAAAATCATCTATAGAATGAATATTTATTCAATTTTAGCTTTGAAATCCATCAAAAGTTTGTTAGATCTTGACTTGAAAAATTTCATGACCGTTTTTATTTTTTTTTCGAAAAACGGTCAAGGAAAAAAAAAATTTTTTTTTCTTTAAAAATCAAGGAGATTTTGATGAAAATCATCTATAGAATGAATATTTATTCAATTTTAGCTTTGAAATCCATCAAAAGTTTGTTAGATCTTGACTTGAAAAATTTCATGACCGTTTTTATTTTTTTTTCGAAAAACGGTCAAGGAAAAAAAAATTTTTCTTTAAAATTTCTTTAAAAAATAAATAAACAACGAGTCAAAAATATACTTTAATTTTAATTTGATTTTTTTTTTGCATAATTTTATAAAATAAAGTTCGACGCAAATTGAAATAATAAAATTTAATCGCCTTATTTCCTAATACTTTAATTTTTCATTCAAAACAGGGAGGAACTTGTGCCCTTGGAACCTCAGACAGTGCCGTTGACGAGCATTTACGTGTTCGTGGTGTCAAAAAATTACGAGTTGTTGACGCTTCAGTCATTCCAATGCCAGTTTCGGGCACGCCAAACTACATAATAAGCGTTGTGGCGAAAAAAGCTGCTAAAATAATCTTAAAGAACGTTTAAAGTTGTGTTTAAAAATAAAAAATTGATGAAAATTCTTTTAAAAAAAATATATATTTGTAAAACTTTTTTCTAACTAAATTTAAATAAAAAAAAATTATCTTGACCTCGAACGAGATCTTCCGCGTTTTTCCTTTTTCGATTTTCTTCGATCTCTGCGATCTTCATCCGATGAATAATATCTTTCGCGGTTCCGATCGTGACTTTTATGTTTGTGCGACGACTTTTTCTTACTTTTTGATGATTTTCGGTGTCTGTCGTCCGAATCACTTTCACTCTCCGACGAATATCGATGTCGACTTGACCCGTTTTTGCTACTTTTCTCATATCTTGACGAGTCTCTAGAGTCCGAATATTTATCGGATTTGTACTTTTCATGCCTCGATGATGATTCTTTCGAATATTTTTCGGATTTTTCGTGCCGAGATGATGATTTGTACCGTTCCTCAGGCGTTCGCGATCGCCGACGTTCCTTTTCTTCTTCCTTTTTTGTGTCATTTTTCGACGAAGCAATTAGTCCGTATTTGCCGTTGTGCTTTTTTTCGTGTTCTGTCTCTACGGGAATTTTGCTGTATTTTTGATACTCTTCAGGCGTTACGAGTTGCACGAATTTTTCTCCCAGCATGATCGGTTTTTGGCCAAGAGCGAGTTTGACAATTACTCTACCGTTGTTTTCATCGAAGCCACGCACCTGAAAGAAAGAAATAAAAAAAAACTTAGTGAAATTCGGAAAATTACTAGACGTCTCCACGTAAGAATTTAAAGGTCGTATGGAAAAAAACTTTCTTGCATGGAATTTTTTTGTAGATTTTTTGAAAAATATGTATCATTAGAAGCAAAAACCACAAAATCAGTGACTCGTGACAGACAAACAGAGGCGTAGAATGAAGCAAAAATAATAGAAAATTACATAAAATTACTTTTTAGTGCAAAATTTTAAAGAAAGGTATTTGAACTGTTGTAAAAATCTCAAAAATACCAAAATTACCAAAATGGTCAAAGTTCAGATTTAAAAAAAAATATTTTTATTTATTTAAAAAAAATAATTGATTTATTTATTTTAAATATTAATTTATTATAAATTAAATATACATATATAATTAAATTAATTATTTAAAAAAATTAATTTAATAAATTAAAAATAATAAAAAATAAAATTAAATAATTTTTGAATAATTTTTTGAGAAAAATTTAAATTATTTAATTTTTTTAAAATTATTTAACTTTTTTTGAATTTTAAAATTTCATGATTTTAGAAAATCTGTAAAAAACTGAACAAAATTAAATAGAAACGACACTGAACTCAGCCCAGATAACGTATTGCGGTCAATAAATGAGCAGAAATTCGATCGTATCTCGTGTGGAAATCACATACTAGCACGAAGGTCAGGCAAATCATGCTAAATAATAATTTTTATTCAAATCTTTTGACCTTCAATTAAAAATTTATATGTAGCAATTTTAGTTTCCTCTAAAAATAAATTCTCTATTGTCATTTGATAGGCTTCGTTAATTTAGGTAAATAGTTTATTTAAATATCAATCAAAATAGAAAAACGTGCCTGTAGCCCTAGCCTAGCGAGTAGCCGATGATGATATTCAATCAACTCAAAATGTGTCTCTATAACAATAATTAAATTTTTATTTATTTTTAAACTAAACTAAATACCACAACAACAACGCCGCCGCACCGAGCAATCACATGTAACCAAGTCGAACCATATCGATAGCAACTTCTCTCGTGCGACCACCGACACGCAACGCATTTTGACGCGACAACTCCATAAATTCCTTCGCTTCGTCCGACATTTGATCGCCTTTCTTGAATTCCTCCATGAGTTCCGGTAATTTATCGAAATCCGGCAGGTCTTTGGATTGCGTTGTGATAATTGGCAGCAGCATTAGTGCCATTGGCATCCCGAAACGACCGAATTTCTTGAGTTGCTTTTGGAGGTCGTCGAAGGAAAAAAGTTCTTCCGGATCTTCTCCCAATCTTTTGAGGAATTTTGTGAAAGAGGCATGATAAATTCGGATTAATTCGTCGTAATGTTGGTCTCGGAAGGCCTTGTCGGTCGACGCAAAGATGAAATAAACGATGTCAAGTACGGGACTCACATACCGGGAAATTTGGTAATCAATAAACTTGATGTCGGTCGGAATGTTGCTCGAGTTACGGTGGAACAAGAAATTGTTGATCCAACAATCTCCCTGGAATTTCAAGGTTTTGTTGAGAAATCAATTTTTTTGTTCTATTATGAGGCAAATGCAGTTTAAAAAAAATGTTTTCAAAAATTTTAGGGAATTTTTTTGTATTTTTTTTTATGAGTATTGATATTTTTTTTCTATTTTTGACTTAAAAAAATAAATTCGATTTTTAGAAGCAAAAGTAAAAAATTATGGAATATTTTTTACATTAAACGTAAAATTTGTAAGGACAGTTATTAAAAATGTCTAAAATAAAAAAAAAAATTAAAATGTCCTTAAATGTTATTAAAATTAAATATTTTTTGACAATATTTTTTTTTTAAATATTTTTTGATCAAATTTAATCCAAAAAAATATTTTTATTTATTGTTTAAATTTGTTTTGCTAAATTTTCAAATTTTTATTCATTGTATTTAGTTTTTTTTTTTCTAAAAAAAAGGAAATTTTTAAAATTATAAAAATTATAAAAAATATTTTTTATAAAATTAAATTGATTTAAATAAAAAAAAATACATAGGTAAAAAATTTAAAAATTTGAAATTAAAATTTTTCAATAATTTTCAAATTATAATTTTTTAAACAAAAATTTTTAGATATGTTAAAAATATAAAATTAACCCAAATCTCGTTAAAAATTACTCAAAAATATTTTTTTGGGCCAAAATATTTTGAAACACTTTTTAAAACTGCACTTGCCTAAGATAAGAAATTCTTACGTGATTTAATACTGTGTACGGTTCTGCCTCTTCGGCACTCGTCAAGAAATTCAATTCTTCTGTAATGTGTTTTTTGTAATGCTCCATTTTTTCTTTGACATCTGTCTCTTCGGGCTTCAATGCTTCCATCGCTTGATCAAAGTATCGCTCAAACATCTCAATAAACTCCTCGCGATGCATCATTTCGGTCAGCACATCTTTGAACTGCCATTGTTTCAGTGTTTCCGGTTCTTGTACCTTCAATGCGAACGACAAGGCATGCAATCGTCCCAATCCCTCCATCACGAGTTTCGCATGCGGAAAATCAATCGACACAAATTTATCCGCCATGCCGTAACCCTTGTCACGCAAATCTTCCATAATGACAACGGCATCATCGAGTTCCTTACTTTCGCCAGCAAAATAGCATTTTGGATAGTTAAAAAATCCCTCGTCTTCGCGAATTCCCTTGGATTCTTGGAATTTTTTGAGATGCGGCAGCACGACGTTGTACATCTCAATTTCGCGCGAAAATATTTCGATCGAGTTGAATTGTTCGCGTCTCGCCTTATTCATCGGTGGGATCTTGCATAAAACGTTAAGTTCCGATTTTTGCGTATTTTTCGTACCTTTAATTTGAACTTTTAACATAATCCCGACGAATCCATCTCCGATATTCGCGCCTGGTTCAATTTCGAGAGAAAAGTCGGTAAAACCTTCGTGTCTGGCGACTTTTTCTAACGAGAAACGCACGAACGGCGAAAGTTCCTCGAGCGAGGGAACAACCATCGACACTTTTTCGTCAGACATTTTTTTCTGTTTTGATCAATTTAGTTGTTTTCTCTTCGAGCGCCGACACGAAACTGATCGCGCCGAGCACGATCGAGTGAGAAGAGATTCTTGAATGAATGGATGCTTTTATCGCAAAGTACGAGAGTAAATAAATCTAATGACTTGCATGACATAACGTATTTCGTGCATTGTGAAAAATTGGTGTCTCGCAAACAAAAAAATCTGCGGATCATAAAAAATTTTTAATTCTGTAACCCAAAATTTTAAATCTTAGGGTTTTTGATTAAAAATAGTAAAAAAAAGTATTAAAACACAAAAATAATCAAAGATTATTTAAAAAAGCTTGAAAAATGTCGATTTTGAATGATTTGTTCTTTACTTCATAACTTTTTTTTCTAAAAAACCAAATTTTCTCAGAAAATCCAGAATAGCAGAAAGTTATTTTTTTGATTCAGTAAAATTATTTTTTTTTTTACGTAAAAAGCTTTTGTCATAGGCTTAAATTTGAGATTTTGTTAAAGATTTCAACTTTTTTACATTTCTTAGAAAAAAAATATTATTTTTTTAAAATTATTTTAATTGAGAAATGAATTGAATTAAATAACTCAGTTATTTTATTTCAAAAGCCAAAAATTTCATTCAAATAAAGAATTTTCTAAAAATTTCACATAGAATAAATCAAATGAAAATCACCAGGGAAAATAAAAAATAAAGTCCTTTGAAAATAAAATATATTTTTTGAAATTTGCTAATTTAAAATAGATTTCAGAATATTACATATTAAAAATTAAAGAAAAAAAAAAATCATAAAAAATAACTGTCAAAAAAAAATTTGAAAAATAAATTCAGTAATTTTGTAAAAAAAAATTTAAATAAGAAAATTTATGTTAAATTACGATTTTTTAAACAAAAATTATTAAAAATTTAAAACTTTTTAAAAAAAATTTCTAAAAACATCTTGAAAAATTATGAAAAAATACCTAAAAACGGCCATTTTTGATGAAATTTAAAAATTTTTTTTTGCTATATTGGATTGGGCATCGGACTTTATTTTTGATTTTCATTTGGAGCGGCCTTACTTCAATTTTGTGTCCAAATAATTTCTTTTTAATCCTTTGATGTTTTTTTCTTTAAAAATTTCTCGTAAATAAAAATCATCGACGATTTCGAGACAATTTTCAATATGTTTTTCAATTTTAAAAATTAAAATTTTTTAAGTGTCAAAATATTTTTTAACTCCTAAATTTTCTTTGATGCCAAAATACTTAGTTCGAAAAAATAAATTATTTCTCGGATTTTTAAAAATTTTAACGGTATCTCGCTCATTTTTTTATATTTCGAGACACAAATTTTTCACAGTATACGCAGTTTGATTTGTGGATTCTGTGTGTGTGAATTATTGAAAATACACAAAGAGTTTGAATGAGTAAGCGAAACAGGTTCTCGCATATCAATTAAGGGTTATTAAAAAATTCACGTAAACGACGCAGTTATTAATTGTATCTTTTTTCAAGGATTTTTGACGAGTTTCAACAAAAACACCCAAAAGTGACGTAGATAAAGAGAGAAAAGTTATTTATTGCCACTGTAAAACCTTAAATGTACCCAAGACGTTCCATATCGATGACGACATCACGAATACGAGCGCCAACTTTCATTGTTTGTTGCTGATATTTTGCCATCATTTCCTTTGTTTCCTCCGATTCGCCGAAATTCTCGCCCTTTGCTTGCATTTTTTGCATCATCTCGGCCATCTTGTCCATGTCGGGGATATCTTGACTTTGCATCGTGATGGATGGAATCAACATGAAAGCCATTGGCATGCCAAATTTACCGAATTTCTTCAATTCCGCTTGCAACGCCTCAAAAGACATCACTTTGTTCGTTTTTTCGCCTAATCTTTCCAACATTCCTGATAAGGCGGAGTGATAAGCACGAATGAGATCGTCATAATGTTCATCTCTGAGTTGCTTATCGGTCGAGGCAAAGATAAAATACATTAAGTCGAGTACGGGACTGACGTATCTGGCCACCTGGAAGTCAATAAATTTGATACCGATTGGAACTTCGCCCTGTTATGCAATAAAAAGAGTCGTTAATGGCATTTTTTTGTTATCTAAATTGCGACAAGGACTCACATTGAAGTTGAACATGAAGTTGTTGATCCAGCAATCACCGTGATTCAACACAGTAAATGGCTCTGCGACGTCCGGATTGACCAAATGCTTCAAAATCGCAACAATATTCTCCTTGAAATCCACCAATTTCGCTTTGAGCGTCTCTTCTTCGGGCATGAGAGTGGCAATGGCTTGATCGTACATCTGGGTCCACATGTGTTGCATTTCTGGCTTGCTGAACATCTCAACAAGAATATCGGTGAGCTTGAATTTGGCGAAAATCTCGGGTTTTTGGTGCTTCATGGCGTACGACAAGGCATGATAGCGTCCAAGACCTTCCATCACCAGCCGTGAATACGTAAAATCGATCGTTTTGGCACGATCGGCAGTGGCGTAACCGCGTTCCCGTAAATTTTCCATGATAATTGCACCTTCCCCGGACTTTTCATCGATACCAGCAAAGAAGACTTTTGGAAAATTCGTAAACATTTCATGTTCGGCGAAATTTTTTTCCTTCTGCAACTGCATCACAAGTGGCAAGTAATCGTTGTAAATCGTGACTTCACGTTGGAAAATGAGTGTCGTGTTGAATTGTTGGCGTCTGGCTTCCGATAACGGCGGAATCTTGCACATGACGTTCATTTCACTCGGTACTCCACCGTTTTTCGTTCCTTTGTAGCTCACGGACAACATCAAGCCCATGTACCCGTCGCCGACATTCGC
>NW_026973486.1:10000-17697 GCF_036172545.1 Culicoides brevitarsis | reverse complement strand
TTAAATTTTTCATTTCAAAAAGTTTTTGATAAAATTCCTGTAAATAAACAAGTTAATATAGTTTGCATCAATAAAATTAATCCTATTGCTATAGGATGGGTTAATTGAGTAAATATAAATGAATTAATTAATAAAAATATCATTATAATAAAATTAATTTCAGAAAATAGTTTAATAAAAATATTAATTTTGGAGATTAAAGATGAATAATTTATTTTTTTCTGATATTTTAAAAAAATATATTTATTTTTGGTTTACAAAACCAATGTTTTTTTTAAACTATTAAAACTACTAATGATAATTTATTTAAATTTATGAATTTATTTAATTTTATTTATTTTAAGTTTAATAGTTTTTATTTTTAATCATAAACATTTATTAATAACATTAATTAGTTTAGAAATAATTGTATTAATTATTTATGGAATAATATTTATTTGTTTAAATTTTATAAATTTTGAATATTTTTATAGAATAATGTTTTTAACATTTAGTGTTTGTGAAGGTTCTTTAGGATTATCAATTTTAGTAGCTTTAATTCGAACTCATGGAAATGATTATTTTCAAACTTTTAATATTTTACAATGTTAATATTTTTTTTTTTTCAATAAGAATTTTAATTATAAGATTTAATAAAAAAATTTTTTGAATGGTTCAAAATTTTATTTTTTTATTATTTTTTTTATTTATAATTATAATAATAAATTGTAATTTTTTTCCTACAAAAATTTCTTATTTTTTAGGATTAGATATTTTATCCTATGGATTAATTTTATTAAGATTATGAATTACTTCCTTAATATTTATATCTAGAGAAAAAATTTATAAATACAATAATAAATTAAATTATTTTATTTTTATAGTAATTTTTCTTATATTAACTTTAATTTTAACTTTTTCTTCATTAAATTTATTTTTATTTTATTTTTTTTTTGAAAGAAGATTAATTCCAACCTTTTTTTTAATTTTAGGGTGAGGATATCAACCTGAACGATTACAAGCTGGGTTTTATTTGATATTTTATACATTATTTGCTTCTTTACCTTTATTAATAACTTTATTATATTGTCAGAATAATTTAAATTCATTAAGTTACTTTATATTATTTAAAGATTATAAATTTAGATTATTATATTTTAGATTAATTATAGCTTTTTTAGTAAAAATACCAATATTTTTTGTTCATTTATGATTATTAAAAGCTCATGTAGAAGCTCCTGTTTCAGGATCAATAATTTTAGCTGGAGTTTTATTAAAATTAGGGGGTTATGGATTATTTCGAATTTATATTTTAATTCAATCTTTATCAATAAAATATAATATTATATTTTATGTAATTTCATTAATTGGTGGGATATTAATTAGATTAATATGTTTAATACAAGTAGATATAAAAGCTTTAATTGCTTATTCTTCTGTAGCTCACATAGGAATTGCAATTAGTGGATTAATAACTCTTTCTATTTGAGGATTTATAGGTTCTTATATTTTAATAATTGGACATGGTTTATGTTCTTCAGGGTTGTTTTGTTTATCAAATATTATTTATGAACGAACAAGAAGACGAAGTTTATTTATTAATAAAGGATTAATAAATTTTATCCCAAGAATTTCTATATGATGATTTTTATTAAGAATTAGAAATATAGCTGCACCTCCATCTTTAAATTTAATAGGTGAAATTTTTTTATTAACTTCAATTATTAACTGATCTTGATTAAGAATATTTTTTATTTCTTTAATAACTTTTTTAGGGGGGGCATATTCAATTTATTTATATTGTAGAAATCAACACGGTAATTTAAATTCATTAATATTAAATTATAATATTTCTACTGTTCGAGAAAATTTAGTTTTAATATTACATTGGTTACCTTTAAACTTACTTATTTTAAAACCTGATTTTTGTATATTTTGAATTTAAAAAATATTAATTTTTAAATTTAAATAATTTAAATAGTTTAAAAAAAACATTGATTTGTGGAATCAAAAATGTATATAATTTACTTTAAATAATTCAATGAATTGCCTGATTAAAAGGGTTACCTTGATAGGGTAAATTATATGATTTTTCATATTCATTAATTTATTAAATTAAATTAATATTAATTTTTAAAATTAAAAAAAAATATATAAATAGTGATTAATTTATCAATTTGTGTAATTTATTATTTATTTTTATTTTTATTTAGAGTAATTATATTTTTAAAAGGTTCTATTATTTTAATAAATAAAATGGATTCCTTATGAATTAGAATTAATATCTGTAAATTCCTCAATAATTGTAATAACTATTTTGATTGATTGAATATCCTGTTTTTTTTTATCATTTGTTAGATTAATTTCTTGTTTAGTAATTTTATATAGAAAAGAATATATAAATAATGATAAAAATATAAATCGATTTATTATGTTAATTTTAATATTTTTATTTTCAATATTTTTATTAATTATTAGTCCAAATTTAATCAGAATTTATTAGATGGAGTCGGTTTAGGATTAGTATCTTATCATATTTTTAGTAATTTATTATCAAAATATTAAATCTTTTAATGCAGGTATATTAACATTTTTATCTAATCGAATTGGTGAGGTATTAATTTTATTATCAATTGCTTGAATATTAAATTTTGGTTCATGAAATTATATCTTTTATTTAGATATTATAAAAAATGATTTTTATTTAAAAATTATTTGTTCAATATTAATTTTAGCAGCTATAACTAAAAGAGCTCAGATTCCATTTTCTGCTTGATTACCAGCTGCAATAGCAGCACCTACTCCTGTTTTGCTTTCGTTGATTAGATCAAGTATTAGTAACAGCAGGAGTTTATTTATTAATTCGATTTAATAATTTATTAATACATTATTTCTCAAAAATTTTATTATTAATTAGAATATTAACTATATTTATAGCAGGATTAGGGGCAAATTTTGAATTTGATTTAAAAAAAATTATTGCTCTTTCTACTTTAAGACAAATCCAGTTAATAATAAGAACTTAGCAATAAATTAGTTATTTAGCATTTTTTCATTTATTAACACATGCTTTATTTAAAGCTTTATTATTTATATGTGCAGAAATAATTATTCATAATATAAAAAATTTTACGAAGATTATCAGTTATATAGGTTCTTTAATTTACAAAATGCCAATAACTATTATAAACTTTAATATTGCTAAGTTAGCTGTATGTGGAATACCTTTTCTTTCTGGATTTTATTCAAAAGATTTAATTTTAAAATAACGATTTTTAATAAAAACTAACATCTTGTCTTATTTTTATTTTATTTTTGTACAGGTTTAACTGTTTGTTATAGATTTCGTTTGATTTATTATACATTATATTCTAATTTTAATGATAAACTATTCTTATTTAAATGACAATTCTATTACAATAATTTTTAGAATAATAGGTTTATTAATTATAACAATTATTGGGGGATGTATTTTAAGTTGAATAATTTTCCCAATTCCTTATTTTATTATTTTACCTTTATACTTAAAATTAATAACTTTAATAGTTTGTGTATTAGGGGGGATTATAGGAACAATTTTATCAAAATGAATAATTTTTTTAAAATCAAAAATTATAAAATTTAAATTTTCTGTAATATTTTTTGGTTCAATATGATTTTTACCTTTTATTGTTACAGTAAATATTACTAAATACCCTTTATTTATAAGAAATATATACAAAATCTTCTGATTATGGTTGATTAGAAACATTTATAGTAAAAAATCTTTTTTATAGATTTTTACATATTTCATCTTTTTTACAAGTTTTAATAAAAAATAATTTAAAATTTTATTTTATAGTATTTTTTAGTTGATTAATTTTTTATTTTTTTATAATATTTTATTTAAATAGCTTATATTTAGAGCATGACATTGAAGCTGTCAAAGAAACTTTTTTGTTTTTAAATAATTTAAATTTATAAAATAAAATTTATTTTTACAATGAAAATGTAATGTTTTTTTTAAACTATATAAATAAGTATATAAATGGAGTTAAACCATTAAAGAAAGAAGTTAGCAGCTTTTTCTTAATCCAATATTCTTTTAATTGGAATAATATTTTCAATTTTATCATTAACAATGATATACCTCTATTTTGGTTTCAATTAAAAATAAGGACTTTAGTCTTAAATTAGGTCGAAACTAATCACAATCAATTTGCTTCTTATTTTTTTTAAAAAAAAAAAAATAAGGCAGATAAAAATTATTTCTTTTGAATGCAAATCAAATATTTTTTATTTAAACTAAAACACTATTTTTAAAAAATTAATTATTTCAATCTAAAGCTCCTTGATTTCACTCATGAAATAAACCTAAAATTAAAACTATTAAAAAAATTAAAATAGTAATTCTTCAATTAATTAAAGAATTAATTTTTAATGAAAAAATTATAGGGAATATTAAAGCAATTTCTACATCAAAAATTAAAAAAATAATAGCAATTAAAAAAAATCGTAAAGAAAAAGGTAAACGAGAAGAATTAAAAGGTTCAAATCCACATTCAAAAGGAGAATTTTTTTCTCGATCATAAAAAGATTTTTTTGATAAAAATTGAAGCTAAAATTGTAACAAAATTATTGAATAATTATGGTAATAATTAATAAAACTATTAAAATTATTATTATTTATATTGATTAATAAACTTTATGATTGGAAGTCATATATACTTTTTATATTATATAAATAATTACCTCATCAATAAATAGAAATATAAACAAATAATCATCATCTACAAAATGTCAATATCATGCAGCAGCTTCAAACCCAAAATGATGATTTATAGAGAAATGATTATTTAAATGACGAATTAAACAAATAATTAAAAATATTGTTCCAATTAATACATGTAATCCATGAAATCCTGTAGTTAAAAAAAAAATTGAACCATATACTGAATCAGACATTGTAAAAGATGATTACTTATTTATATATTCATAACCTTGAAGAATAGAAAAATATAGTCCTAATAAAATAGTAAAAAATAAACCTTGAGTAGTTTGTTGTTTATTATTTTCTATTAATCTATGATGAGCTCAAGTAATTGTAATTCCAGAAGTTAATAAAATTACTGTATTTAATAAAGGAATCTGAAAAGGATTAAATGCTTGAATATTTAAAGGAGGCCAAATTTCCCCTAACTCAATAGTAGGAGATAATCTTCTATGAAAAAAAGTTCAAAAAAATGAAAAAAAAAAAACAAACTTCTGATGTAATAAATAAAATTATACCCCATCGAAGACCAGTAACAACATCATATGTATGTAAACCTTGAAAGGTCCCTTCTCGAGAAATATCACGTCATCATTGATATATAGTTAATAAAGTAATAATATTTCCTATTATAAATAAATTTAATCTATATTGATGAAATCATTGAACTAATCCAGTTACTGAACAAAAAGCTCCTAAAGCTCCTGTTAATGGTCAAGGACTATAATCTACTAAATGAAATGGGTGATTAGAATGGTTTATCATTATTAATTAATTAATTTATCTAGCATATAAAGTTGTTAATACAGCAAATACATAAGCTTGAATAATTGATACTGCTGATTCTAAAGTTAATAATAAAATTTGCACAATAATTAAAATTCTTACAAATATAGTTCTTATTGATACTCCTGTATTTCCTAATAAAGTTATTAATAAATGTCCAGCAATTATATTAGCAGTTAACCGGACAGCTAAAGTACCTGGGCGAATAAAATTTCTAATTGTTTCAATACATACTATAAAAGGTATTAATAATCTAGGTGTACCTTGAGGTACTAAATGACAAAATATATGTTGAGTATTATTAATTCACCCATATAATATAAAACTAATTCATAAAGGTAATCTTAAAGTCAATGTAAATACTAAATGTCTAGAAGAAGTAAAAATATAAGGAAATAACCCTAAAAAATTATTAAAAAAAATAAACACAAATAAATTAATAAATAAAAATGTTGACCCATTAAATGAATTAACACCTAATAAAATTTTAAATTCTTTATGTAAAACTTGAAAAATTGTTTGCATTATAAAAGAAATTCGAGAAGGAATAATTCAATAAGATATTGGTATTAATAAAAAAATCAAAAATGTTCTTATTCAATTTAATGAAAAATTATAAATTGATGAACAAGGATCAAAAACTGAAAATAAATTTATTATCATTTTATTAAAAATTTTTTATTTAAATTTTTATTAGAATTTTTATCAAAATTTTTTAAATCAACAATTTTTGGTATAAATAAATAATAATTCATAAAATTAACAAATATATATGTAAATAAAAAAATTAAAAATAAAATAATTCATTTTAAAGGAGCTATTTGTGGGATTAAAAAATATTTATAGAAATAATTTTAGTTTGACAAACTAATGTTATAAATTTAACTAATTTTTTTATTTAATATAATAAAAAATTAATTTATAAAATTTTTTATTCAAGCAATAAAATATTTAATAGAAACAGATTCTAAAACAATTGGTATAAATCTATTATTTGCCCCACAAATTTCTGAACATTGACCAAAATATAAACCAACTCGATATATATAAGTATTAATTTGATTTAATCGACCAGGTACAGCATCTACTTTAATTCCTAGAGATGGAATTGTTCATGAATGTAATACATCTATTGCTGAAACAATAAATCGAATATTTGTATATCTAGGTAAAATTAATCGATTATCTACATCTAATAAACGAAATTCATTTATATTTAATTCATTATGGGAATTATATAAGAAGTCAAATTCTAAATTATTGAAATCAGGATATTCATATCTTGAGAATATCATTGATGCCCAATAACTTTTACACTAATTGAAGATTTGTAAGGATCATCTAATAAATATAATAATCGTATAGAAGGTAAAGCTACTGCAAATAAAACTAAAACTGGTATAATTGTTCAAAAATTTCAATAAATTGATCTATTAATAAAAATCGATTAGAAAATTTATTAAAAAATAAAGATAATATAGAATTACCAATTAAAACTGTAATAATTATTAATACTAATAAAGTATGATCATGAAAAAAATTTAATTGTTCTATTACAGGAGAACTTATATCTAATAAAAATATACTTCCTCAAGTTGCCATTAATAATTTTAATAAAAGTTATACTTTATTGATAGAATTTAAATCTATTGCATTTATCTGCCATATTAAATTTTTATTTATAAAATCTTTTTTTATTTAATTAATAAAGGTATTTGTATGAAACTATGTTCAGAAGGAGGAAGATTTGATACCATTCAATTGAAGAATTTAAATTTTCTGAATACAATACAGATTGATTAGAAACTAAACTTTTTCATATAATAAATAAAAATATTAAAGTTCCTAAAAATGAAATTAAAGATCCTAAAGAAGAAATTATATTTCATGTAATATAAGAATCAGGATAATCTGAATATCGTCGAGGTATTCCTGATAAACCTAAAAAATGTTGAGGAAAAAAAGTTAAGTTTACTCCCAAAAATATAATATAAATTAACTTTAATAACATTGTATTTAATAAACCCGTAAATAATGGATATCAATGAACAAACCCTCCTATAATAGCAAATACAGCCCCTATTGATAAAACATAATGAAAATGAGCTACTACATAATATGTATCATGTAAAACAATATCTAAAGAAGAATTAGCTAAAACAATACCTGTTAATCCTCCTAC
>NW_026973486.1:0-5000 GCF_036172545.1 Culicoides brevitarsis | reverse complement strand
TCAAGGCATAGTTTATAGTTAAGAAGAAATGAATTTCATTAAATTTTATTTTATCAGATAAATAAATTGATTTTATTTAAAAGAAGAATTTGAAAGTAAATTAATTTATAAAATTTAATTGAATTAGACTCTAAAATATGTACATATTGCCCGTCGCTCTCATTCTAAAATGAGATAAGTCGTAACAAAGTAAAAATATTGGAAAATGTTTTTAGAATTCAATTTAAAACTTTAATAGAAAAGTATTTCAGTTACATTGAAAAAATATTTGTGCAAATCAAATTAAATTGATTTATAAAAAATTATTTATTAATTATTAATAAAAAGAATTTTAATAAAAATATTTTTAGTAATTTTTAAAGAAAAAATAAATTTAATTATAGAAAATTAGTATTGAAAAAGAAATTTGAAAAAATTGAAAATTGCTAATTTAAAAATTAAATTTAATTAATTGTATTTTGTGTTTCAAAGTAAATTAAATTAATAATTTAAATTGATTAGTTTCGAATTTATATGATTTAATAAATTTTTAAATTTAATATGGTATAATTATTTTAAAATTTTTATTAGAAATTAAAAGTTAATCGTATATAAATTTATCTAATTTCTTAAGAAATAATTTTAAATTATAAATTAATTAATAATTAATTTTTTGATTAATTAATTATTTAATTAATTTATATATAATAAGGGATAAGCTTTATTATAAATTTTTAAAAATTTTTAGAAAAATTAAAAAAATTTAAGCTTAAAATTAGTTTTAATTAATAAAAATGTTATAATTTATTTAATTAAATATTAATATTTTAAAAAATTTTAAATATTTATTAAGATAAAAAGTTTAATTAAAAAATTTTTAAAATAATGATTTAATTAGTAATTTTTTTTTGTAAAATTAATTTTTTATCAATAAATTAATTTATAAGAATTCGGCAAAAATGATGTCCACTTGTTTATCAAAAACATGTCTTTTTGAATGAATAAAAAGTTTAACCTGCCCGGTGAAAATTTAACGGCCGCAGTATTCTGACTGTGCAAAGGTAGCATAATCCATTGTCTTTTAATTAAAGGCTAGTATGAATGGTTGGATGAGATATCAACTATTTTTATATTAATAAAAATGAATTTAAATTTTTAGTAAAAATGCTAAAATAAAAAAATTAGACGAGAAGACCCTATAAATCTTTATTTTTAATTGATAATATAAATTTTGAAAAAATTTAAATAAATTATTTATTAAAAATTTTATTGGGAGGATAATGAAATTTAAAAAACTTTTATTTTGTTTTATAAATATAATTAAATTATTGAATATATAATAATATTAAATGTTTAAAAAATTAAGTTACTTTAGGGATAACAGCGTAATTATTTTAAAGAGTTCTTATCGATAAAATAGTTTGCGACCTCGATGTTGAATTAAGAATTAATTTAGGTGTAGAAGTTTAAAATTTAAGTCTGTTCGACTTTTAAATTCTTACATGATTTGAGTTCAGACCGGCGTAAGCCAGGTTGGTTTCTATCTTTTTTTTATTTATATATTTTAGTACGAAAGGACCAAATATATTAATTTTATTATTAAAATAGATTTATATTAAAATATTAATATTGTTTTGACAGATTTGAATGTGATAAATTTAGAATTTATAAATGTATAATATACAAACAATAAAATGATATTATTAGATTTTATTTTACCTGTAATTGGTTCTTTAATTTTAATTATTTGTGTAATAGTAAGAGTTGCTTTTTTAACATTATTTGAACGAAAAATTTTAGGTTATATTCAAATTCGTAAAGGTCCTAATAAATTAGGAATTAATGGAATTTTACAACCTTTTAGAGATGCAATTAAATTATTCTCTAAAGAAATAATTTATCCAAATATTTCTAATTATTTAATTTATTATTTTTGCCCTGTATTTTCTTTATTTTTAATTTTATTTTTATGAATTAGATTTCCTTTATTAATCAAATTATTTTCTTTTAATTTAGGGATTTTATTTTTTTTATCCTGTACAAGAATTAGAGTATATAGAATTATAATTGCTGGGTGATCATCTAATTCTAAATATTCTTTATTAGGAGGATTGCGAGCAGTAGCTCAAACAATTTCTTATGAAGTTAGATTAGCTTTAATTTTTATCTCTTTAATTATTTTAGTATTTAGATTTTCTTTTATCGATTTTTATTTAAAACAAATTAATTTATGGTTAATTTTTTTAACAATTCCTCTAAGTTATGTTTGATTAATTTCTTCTTTAGCTGAAACTAATCGTACTCCTTTTGATTTTACAGAAGGAGAATCAGAATTAGTTTCAGGATTTAATGTTGAATACGCTAGAGGAGGATTTGCTTTAATTTTTTTAGCTGAATATGCTAGAATTTTATTTATAAGAATATTATTTAGAGTAATATTTTTAGGTTCAAATTTATTTAATTTATTTTTTTATATAAAATTATCTTTTATTGCTTTTTTTTTATTTGAGTACGAGGAACAATACCTCGATTTCGTTATGATAAATTAATATATTTAGCATGAAAAAGTTATTTACCTTTTTCATTATGTTATTTAATTTTATTTATTAGATTTAAAATAATTTTATTTATTTTAATTTTATGAATAATTTAAAGTAAAATCAATAAAATAAAAAATTTTTTCTTATGTTTTCAAAACATATGCTTTTACAAGCTCATTGATTTAATTATTTAATAAAATTATCTCATAATTTTATCATTAATGGATTAATTAAAAAATATAAAAAATATAAAATAGTCAAAATTTGTCCAGTTAAAATAAATGGTCTTTCTACAGGACGAGCTCCAATTCATGTTAATAAAATTACAATAATAAAAAATAATCAAAATATTATTTTATTTACAGGATAAAATCTTAATGAACGAAAATTTCTTTTATTAACAAAAGGTATAATAAATAAAATAGCAATTGATATAACTAGAGCAATAACTCCACCTAATTTATTAGGAATTGATCGAAGAATTGCATAAGCAAATAAAAAATATCATTCTGGTTGAATATGAACTGGTGTTCTTAATGGATTAGCTGGAATAAAATTATCTGGGTCTCCTAATATATATGGATTAGTTAAACATAAAATAATTAAAAATATTAATAATATTAAAAATCCTACTAAATCTTTATAAATATAATAAGGATGAAAATGAATTTTATTAACATTACTATTAATTCCTAAAGGATTATTAGAACCTAATTGATGTAAAAATAATAAATGAATTACTGTAGTACCTAAAATTAAAAAAGGTAATAAAAAATGAAATGTAAAAAATCGTGTTAAAGTTGCATTATCAACAGCAAATCCCCCTCATAATCATTGAACTAAATCTAACCCTAAAAATGGAATTGCGGATAATAAATTAGTAATAACTGTAGCCCCTCAAAATGATATTTGTCCTCAAGGAAGAACATAACCTATAAAAGCTGTTCCTATAGTTAAAAATAATAATAATACTCCTACATTTCATGTATGAGTATTTAAGTATGATTTATAATATAAACCTCGTCCAATATGTAAATAAATACAAATAAAAAAAAAACTTGCACCATTAGCATGTATAGTTCGTAATAATCAACCATAATTAACATCACGACAAATATGATTAACTGAATTAAAAGCTAATTGAATATCTGCTGTATAATGTATGGCTAAAAATAAACCAGTTAAAATTTGAATAATTAAACATAATCCTAATAATGAACCAAAATTTCATCAAATAGAAAGATTACAAGGAGCAGGTAAATCAATTAATGAATTATTAACAATTTTTAATAAAGGATGTCTATTTCGATAAGATTTATTCATTAGTAAGAAATTCGTAAAGGCCCATAAAAAAAGTTAGTAATTTTTACTACAATTACTAAATTAAATAATAAATAATTAATTAAAAAAATTATTAAAAAATTATTAGGTAATTCGTATATTTTTGAATTAATTAAAAAATTTTCTTTTATTAAATTAATATTATATTTTTATAGGGTTTCTTATATTAACTTTAATTTTAACTTTTTCTTCATTAAATTTATTTTTATTTTATTTTTTTTTGAAAGAAGATTAATTCCAACCTTTTTTTTAATTTTAGGGTGAGGATATCAACCTGAACGATTACAAGCTGGGTTTTATTTGATATTTTATACATTATTTGCTTCTTTACCTTTATTAATAACTTTATTATATTGTCAGAATAATTTAAATTCATTAAGTTACTTTATATTATTTAAAGATTATAAATTTAGATTATTATATTTTAGATTAATTATAGCTTTTTTAGTAAAAATACCAATATTTTTTGTTCATTTATGATTATTAAAAGCTCAGGTAGAAGATCCGGTTTCCGGATCAATAATTTTAGCGGGAGTTTTATTAAAATTAGGGGGTTATGGATTATTTCGAATTTATATTTTAATTCAATCTTTATCAATAAAATATAATATTATATTTTATGTAATTTCATTAATTGGTGGGATATTAATTAGATTAATATGTTTAATACAAGTAGATATAAAAGCTTTAATTGCTTATTCTTCTGTAGCTCACATAGGAATTGCAATTAGTGGATTAATAACTCTTTCTATTTGAGGATTTATAGGTTCTTATATTTTAATAATTGGACATGGTTTATGTTCTTCAGGGTTGTTTTGTTTATCAAATATTATTTATGAACGAACAAGAAGACGAAGTTTATTTATTAATAAAGGATTAATAAATTTTATCCCAAGAATTTCTATATGATGAATTTTATAAAGAATTAGAAATATAGCTGCACCTCCATCTTTAAATTTAATAGGTGAAATTTTTTTATTAACTTCAATTATTAACTGATCTTGATTAAGAATATTTTTTATTTCTTTAATAACTTTTTTAGGGGGGCATATTCAATTTATTTATATTGTAGAAATCAACACGGTAATTTAAATTCATTAATATTAAATTATAATATTTCTACTGTTCGAGAGAAAATTT
>NW_026973485.1:0-17931 GCF_036172545.1 Culicoides brevitarsis | reverse complement strand
AAGAAAAAAAAATGTTATAATGTGATATAATGAATAGACAGGAAACGGTGGAAAGTTCAGTAATTTAATCATCGTTACCATCACAGTAATTTGCTATAATGAAATGATAATTTGATCGAATATAATGGTGATGATGAGATGATTTAAAAGGACGCTTTACTGTCAGTTTTTATTTCCGGAGAGAAAATTATAGGGAAATTTTTTGAAAAATATTTTTATTAAAGAACGAGTTTTTTT
This sequence comes from Culicoides brevitarsis, assembly GCF_036172545.1. Lineage (NCBI taxonomy): Eukaryota > Metazoa > Arthropoda > Insecta > Diptera > Ceratopogonidae > Culicoides > Culicoides brevitarsis. The sequence continues at coordinate 17,694 of NW_026973485.1, read as the reverse complement.
ATTTAAAAAACTTTTTACAAATATTTTTTAATATATAAAGATAAAATTATCTCAAAAATTAAACGATAAAAAAAAACAAATTTCAAGAAAAATTTTAGAAATGTCAATTCAAAAAATGACAGTTGAAAATTTGAAAATCGCCTTTTCGTTAATTCAAGCTTTAAAAATTATCAGTTTTATTTTTCGATTTTAATTTTAAATTTTATTTCATTTAAAAATAAATAAATAACTAAAAAAAATTTGGAGTTTTTAACGAATTTAAAATTATTTTAAATTTTAATTAATTATTATTTTTAAGTTACTTATTTGAAGAATTCATTTTTTAATTAAATTTATTAATTTTTAAATTTAACATTAATTATTTTAATTTTTTAATTAATTTTTTAATTTTTTATTTTATTTTATTTTTTTTTAAATTTTATTAAATTAATTATTAATTTAAAAAATTTTTTTATTTAATTTTATTTATTTTTTTTTAATTATTTTAAATTAATTTTATTAAAAAAAAAATAAAAAAAATCGAAAAATATTTAATTTTTTGTCGATTTCCAAAAATTTAAATTTTTAAAACAGTTTGAAATTTGAAAATCGCCCTTTTGCTAATTCAAAAATTTTAAAATATGCACAGGAAATGAAAAAAAATTATCTGACGTTCCTGCCTAAAATCATCAAGAAAAAATTCAAATTCAAGTACATGCAAAAGAGGTGATAAATGAGTTCTGGACTCTTGTATTTTTCTATGAATGATTTTTCGCTCTCTACGTCTATTTTTTTTCTGTGTACACAGCAAGATGATATTTCATTTTTAATTTTTTGTACACTTCGAAAAATTATTTAGTCATCTGTTTAATGTTTAAAAAAAAAGTTTTTTTTTTGATATTTAATTTATTATTAAAGTGAATTTGAATTTTTGTTTCCGGTGAAACGCGGTTCGCAATTAATGTTGACCTATTTGGCGAAATCAAAGTGAAAAATGTCCAAATTAAATGCTAAAATCGAAAAACAATGAAAAAAATCTCGTGCCAAAAACGTATCTCGTCAAAAATTTAATCAAATAAAATGTTTCTCTTCAGTCCTTTTCCAAACAATGTCAAACAATTTATTTTATAAATATTTTATATTCATCTTCGGATGAATGAATGAGGAATGCACAACAACCAACATAACACTCAACTCTGTCTTAATCGATTTTTTCCTTATCTTCTTTTGCGAACACTGCAATTTCCTTGCCTGAAAAGTGGGTTAAGAGAATTCCTTGAAAAGTACAAAAAAAAAATTTTTTTATATATTTTTTTAATATGAACAAGTTGCAATTGAGGCATTTAGTGTGGCTTAATATGTGAAAGGCGCAGCATAAAAAAAAATTGTAAGTTGCATAATAATCTCTCGCGTTCTTGTTGCTGTTGTAAACAAAACATTATATAAGTAAAAGTTGCACAGTGGGACGATTTACGAGATTTTTTGAACAAAAACTGGTTGAATTTTCGATCCGAAAGACCTTCATGAGACACATCCGAATATCAAATTGGATCAAAATCGATCAGTTTGATATTCGGATGTGTTTCATGAAAGTTTTTGGATCAAAAAATGCATTCAAAAAATTTCGAAAATCATCCCACTGTGCGTTGGAGAAGGAAAAACATGAAAAAGTACAAAAATTATTTCTGCACACTGCATGAAAGTAACAAAAATAAATGTCGAGAGTGCTCAAGCGTTACTACACCGCAAAATAAATGGGAAGACCCTTGTTTGTAATAAATTGCAGCAAAATAAACTCGACTCGAATGAGATATGGATTAACATCGGATGATATTTCCTGCTCTCAATCTTCTCAACAACGTGATACCTCTTAATCTCCTTTTCATTTCGTGTATAAATTTCTATCATTCTCATCTCATCTACCCTTTCTCCTACCTAAATACTTTCACCTTTTTGCATGATATTTTGTGTCGTTCACTGCATCTTCACCTTTTTTACCTTGACTTGTCTTGTTTCCGAAAAATTTCCTTTTTTTCACGCCTTTTTTGAGCGATTTAACGTTAGTTGAAAACTTTTTAGGCCAGAAATAAGCCCGCAGATGGCAGTAGTGGTCACATAAGAACGCGCGATAAAACACCCAGCAATGGACAGAAGGGCAATCCGCCGGCAAAGGCAACGGCGCATAGCGCTAAACAAGGACCCGCATGCAAGTCATCGAGCGGCGGCAAGAGCGGCAGTATTGTGTCGACACCGAGTACACCAAAGCCAATGGCAACCGCCGGGATGAATGCCAAAAATAAAGGAAAGAAGAAAAAGGCTGTTTATGATCTTGTGGTTCGAATTGATTTGGTACGTATCTCTTTTTGCTTTTTTTTTTTTGATGACGTACAAACGTTCAGGGACAGTTTTTGTTGTTCTATCCAAGGAGTTTATTATGTCGACATGAGTGCTTTTTTTTGTTTTTACATCAATTGAGCTTAGACAAATTAATTGTGTCTCTCAAAGAGTTATTTAAATTTCAAACTGCAATAAAATTGATTAGAATCCTTTTCAAAACCCATCTGGTCATCAATTTGTAACTTTCTCTTCGTAAAATTTGCAATAAATGCAAATATTTGCTCCTGTGGGATATGCAATCAAGTTTACATCTTTAATTTTCTATTTTCTATTGGATTTTCCATTGTATTTCATCTTTTCTTAGCACAGAAACCTTCTCATAGCTGATAAGAACTACTTACAAAAAACCACAAAGTGATTTGTCAAATAAAATTTGAGTTATTGCATTTCAAACTTTGTATGAGCTTCAATGAAATTCAATACAAATTTTGTAACGCTTTAACTCAAATTTGGCTTCAAAAATCTCTTTGGGGTTTTTTGTAGTTTGTCAATATCAGCTATAAGAAGGTTTCTGTGCTAAGTAAAAATGAAATACAATAGAAAATCCAATAGAAAGTTCAAAATTAAAGATGTAAACTCTATTGCATATCCTACAGGAGCAAATATTTGCATTTATTCTAAATTTTACGAAGAAAAACATACAAATTGATGACCAGATGGGTTTTTAAAAGGATTCTAATCAAAAAATCAAAACATAATGTAAAATCTCGTAGAAAATTACAAATTTAACAAGTAAAGTTTATTGCATATCCCAAAGGAGTAAAAAAATTAAAGTTTTATTTATTGCATATTTTAGGGAGTTGACCTTGAAATTTTATTGTTTGAGTTAACGAATTAATTTAATGTCTCAAAACGTAAAAATCAAAGATAAAAACCAGACATCATGGCATCACGATTTCACCCAAGTCTCACCGGGAATGCACAATCGTAAAAATTGTGTGTTTCAATTACAAAACTATTTGCCCAACAGCCCATTCTATTTATTTTGTTGTTTTTCTCGACATTTTTTTTTGTGTGTTCGTTATCCGCACAAAGCGGAACGAAATTGAAAATAGGTGCACAAAAGTATCAGACTCGTGTCGACATAAACGGAAATTAAATTTTCATGCAGCAGGAAAAAAAAATTCCTTTTTCCACGATTTCTCATTGATAAATATTTAAAACGTTTTACTTTCTTCCTGACTTTTTTTTTTCGTCGTGCACCTCAAATTGTGAAATAAAACAAACGCAGAAGGAATATGGCTTGAATGACGAACAAGTAGCTGAATTCAAGGAGGCATTTATGCTGTTCGACAAGGACGAAGATGGTACAATCAGCGTAACAGAACTCGGTGTAGTAATGAGAAGTCTTGGCCAGCGGCCAACTGGTAATATTTTTTTTTTTGTTTTTGTTTATTCTTCCTTATGCTTTTATTTGTCCACATTGCTCCATTTACACAAAATATCTTCGCAAGTGAATAAAATTTCTCTTTTTCTTTATATTTCATTAATTTCACGACAACAAAAAAACACGAGCAGAAACGGAACTACGCGATATGGTGAACGAGTGGGACGAAAATGGCAATGGCACTATTGAATTTAATGAATTCCTGCAAATGATGTCGAAGAAGTTGACATTCTCCGATGGCGAGGATGAGTTGAAGGAGGCTTTTAGGTGAGTAATGGCACCCGAGTACAAAGTCCATTAATAAAAGTTAATGAGATTTCGTTTTGTTCCGCAATGCACAAACACAGAGTTTTCGATAAAAACAACGATGGATTGATATCGTCGTCGGAACTGAGACACGTAATGACAAACTTGGGCGAAAAGATGACGCAACAAGAGGCCGATGATATGTTGAAGGAAGCTGACATGGATGGCGATGGCATGGTTAACTATAACGGTAGGTGATGTTTTTTTTTAATAACTTCGACCAAACTTTTTCAATAATGAATTGATTTTTCATCAACTAATGCTGAAATTCAAGGGAAAAAATTACTCGTTAAATTATTTTCTCAGAGCCCTCTATGAGACAAAAGTTATTTGAAACTGATCCTCAGCGCCCTCTATGAGACAAAAATTATTTGAAATTGATCCTCAGCGCCCTCTATGAGACAAAAATTATTTGAAATTGATCTTCAGCGCCCTCTATGAGACAAAAATTATTTGAAATTGATCCTCAGCGCCCTCTGTGAGACAAAAATTATTTGAAATTGATCCTCAGTGCCCTCTTTTAGTCGGAAATTATTTGAAACTGATTCTTAGCGCCCTCTATGAGACAAAAATTATTTGAAATTGATCCTCAGCGCCCTCTGTGAGACAAAAATTATTTGAAATTGATCCTCAGCGCCCTCTGTGAGACAAAAATTATTTGAAATTGATCCTCAGCGCCCTCTATGAGACAAAAATTATTTGAAATTGATCCTCAGCGCCCTCTATGAGACAAAAATTATTTGAAACTGATCCTCAGCGCCCTCTATGAGACAAAAATTATTTGAAATTGATCCTCAGCGCCCTCTATGAGACAAAAATTAATTGAAATTGATCCTAAGCGCCCTCTATGAGACAAAAATTATTTGAAATTGATCCTCAGCGCCCTCTATGAGACAAAAATTATTTAAAAATAATCCTCAGCGCCCTCTAAGACACAAAAAATTTGAAATTGATCCTCAGTGCCCTCTCTGAGACAAAAATTATTTGAAATTGATCCTTAGCGCCCTCTGAAGGCAAAAAAATTTCAAAATACGTCTCTGTCACGCAAAAAAAAACGAATAAAAATAGTTTTCTTATGTTCAAATACGCCCCCAAACTCATAAAAACATATTTTAAAAAAATATCTTTGATATTGACCTACATAAATTTTTATTTTTCCAGAATTTGTGATGATATTAACGTCTCGTAACTAGTGCAAACTTTGTCGACGGAGCAAAAGTGAATCAAAGAAAAAATCCGTTGACTCTCAGTCCAAAACTTCAAAAACTTCAGCTTGAAAAGTTCGACTGACTAACTAATTACTAACACGAAAAACCATCAAGCCGTCACTCCAAAATCTAAAAATAAAACAAGATATTCACAAAATGTATTAATGTTACTTACAAAACAACAAAGACAGACACAAAAGGACAAAAAGAAAACAAAGTATTCCTTTTCATGCAATTTTTGTTGCTGTGTATGAAAAAGTAACCAATTATGAGAAAAAGAAGCAAAAAATAGTAAAAAAGGAATAAAGAAAAGGAAAAGTCACCGTAAAACATCCATATAATATTATACTATTAATAATAAATAACACACGCAAAAACTATAACTTAACTAATACTACAAACTATATAATTATAACCGATTCCTAATCATTTTATTACTATTATTAATGTATAAGGACGGTACAATCAATGTTAGATTACACACAAGAATAGCTAAAAACCACGTTAAATACACATTACTACTAAAAAAAAACTACTAGAAACTATGTACTTACAACTTACTTACCCCCCGTAACTGGGTTTATATACAAAAACATGCATAAAAATATTACATGGTAAAAAAAATATGATAAACGACTAGAAATTAAATTATAAAACATAATAACGTTTAATCAGAATTGAGCTTTGCTAAAATTATATACATTTCACAATATCATTAAATTTTTATTATTAATAAATTAATAATTTTTGCCCTAATACAAGAAGAAAAAAAAAATAATAATTTATTTTTATAAAAAATAAAAACTAAAATTCTAACAATTTAAACTTAAGAATGGCGTTGGAGACACAGGACACGATCTAAGAAAAGGAAAAACATATTTCTAAATTAAAAAAAGGAACTGACGTTTTTTATAAGACTATCCAATATTTTATAACTATATAAAAAAAATCACCATAATTTTTCTATACTACTATCTTTCTATCAAAATTTGCTTCTAACAGCAATCAATTTTTTAATTTATTAATTAATTAAATTATAAGCTTTCTAAAATACATCCTTATAGAATTCTTAGAAAAAAAAATAATTCAAATCCAAGCATAGTGAGTAAAAAAAAAGTTATAACGCTTATAAAAATTAGATTCGAGTGGAACTAGAACAATAACATTTTACATACACAACACATGTATTACACACATATATTTAATAATTAATTACAATCATTTAATCTTGGTTTGACCCACATAATGATGGTCTTGTCACGATATTGATCGAATACTATTGAGCATTTTTATCATGAAATGTCTTCCTTTATATAACATAATCCGTATGAATTTATACTTATTCTAACTAATATATTAATATTATTATATATGATATATGTTGTGTGTTTATTTAATTTTTCCTTTATTTTTTTTTTAATAAAAAATAAAAAAAAATTAAGATTTTAATTAAAATAAAGTATTTACTAAAATAAAAATTTTATATATTTTATATTAATAATTTATATATTTTTAAAAATATAAATTTTAATTAAAATAAAATGTTTTAATTTTTTTAAAACTTAAAATTTTTATTAAAAGTATAAAAATATTTTTTTTTATAATAAAAAAAAATATGAAATTTTAGTGTGATTTTTTTTTTAATTTTGATTTAATTAGTAGGTTATATAATTAAAAACAATTTGATTTAAATTAATAAATTAAAATAAAAAAAATAATAAAAAATATAATAAATAAATTAATTAAATAAAATATAGTTAATAATTAGGTTATTATTAAAATTAATTTATTATATTTAATTTATTGTTAAATTATATAACATGAAAAATTATTTATTCAATTTTTTAAATTTTATTTTAATTTAAAAATAACTTAAATTTTGAATAAAATGTTAAAATAATTAAATAAATAAATATTTTTTTGTTATGTAATTTAACAATAAATTAAATATAATAATTATTAATTTAAAAATTTATTTATCTTAAAAAAAAAAATGGTAATTAAATATATTTAAAAAAAATAATTTTATTTAAATTTAAAAAAATAGAGGAAAAATAAAATAAACACACAGTCTACATTGATTCATGAGTTAATTTGTCCCAAAAAATTTCGTTTAACACTTCATTTTAATCTAAACACATAATCGATTCGAATAGATTATGATAAAATTATACGTAGTAAATAATGATAAAAATCATAAATTAACACGTTCTCTCAAGAAAAAAAAATAAATAAAATATATATTAAAGTATAATATAATATGTTAGATAATGTTAATGTTCTATCGTTTCACTGCTGCCATTTCTCTCTCGCTCCTTTTTCTCACACACTCACGTTCACACCATTAATCAATATAAATATATAAAATAAATATTAAAAACACGAACACTGAATCACATTGCTGCTGTCTGCTCCTCAATTACCCCATAAAAAAATTATAAAAATCGTATTAGATGAATAAATAATGTGTTGTTATTATCTGTCTATTAACGAAACATGAAAGAAGATTTTTTTTTGACAAATTAATTAATTTTTAATTAAATACTTGTTTGTACACGGCAACTGTCGCGTCGTGAAAGTAATTTAAACACCTGTGTAAATTACGCGCAATTTTTATTATTATAATTATAATAATTGGTTAATACTAATTTATTATTTATTACAAAATTTTCCGGATTACTAAATTGCATGAGAAATGGAAATAATGCAACATGCAATATATATACGTTTTTTCAATTAAATTAAATTATCCTGTATGAACGCAAGAAAAAAACACATCGCACCGAGTTAATAACATATTTCATAAAAAGTACATTACAATTTTATTATTATTATAGAATAACAAAATCTTTTAAAAAAATATATTACAAAAATAATGATAATGAAACTACACAAGGTATTTGTTACAGTACACTTTTTTGTATGAGTATTAAAAAAAAATTAAAAAATATATATATTGACAAAAAAATAAATAAATAAATAAAAAGCGGACACCACAAAATAAAACAAAACAAAAAATAAAGGATAATTATATTATATATTATCACGATGTGTATTTTCATATATTTTTATACAAATACTAAAGGACAGCAAACATTAATTACAAACCAACAAAAAAAAATATTTACGAAGCAAATAACAAAACAAAATATTTATTATATTATATACAATACATGCAACCGAAATAGACAAGGGTCTTCTTCCAAAAAAGTTATTATTAGATTTCATTACATTTATTATAATTATAGTTATTTATATAAAAACAGCAACAACAACAACAAAGTTAATTACGTATAATTATTTACCTATTATTATTATATTACTACAAATGTTACACAGTTCCTGGAAATGTTCAAGTTTTTTATATTAAACAATCATTATTTTTATCCTGAAGTGATGAAAAAATAATTAACAAAGTATTAGAATTTTTGTATTATTTTAAATAACATACACAAAAAAAATCAATTTTTTATCATATCTTAGAAAAAAAGTTATTAGTTGTGTATACAAAATAAGCGAAGAGAAGAAAACCTCAAAACATGATATTTTTATTATTAATGTTAAATAACAAACATACAAAAAAATCTAAAGAAATGTTATACAAACATAAAATATAATTAAAAATAAATCGTTAAATGGAATTAAAAATAGATAAAAATTAAAAAAAAGATGTAATCTTGAATTATATAAAAAATATATAAATTATTATTATCATTATATTATATAGAAAATTAATTAATTATACATATTATTAACAAATAAAAAAAATAAATAATAATAATAAAAAAAAACAAATAAAGTGGAAATAATATTCAAAAAACGCTCTAAAAAATAATGGTCTACCAGAAACTAGGCGATAATATTATATTGACACGGATTTGTTTAACAAATTTTAGTTTAAAAAAAAATAAAACAAAAAATATTTTAAATTAATATAATATACATAAAACACAAACACGCCTAATTTAATGACGACAAGTTCATGTCAATATAATAATTAAAAAAAAAAATAAATGGAGATGTTAAAAAAAAATAAAATAAACAATGCATGTAGAAGAATGATTGTTATAGTATAAAAAATATTCAAAATAATTAACAAAAATAAAATTTTGAATTTATCTTAATTTTTCCTATTAATTATTAATTAAATTATTAAATACAATAAAAATCTCAATTTTTATAACAAATAATAATTCAATAATTAATAGGCTAAAATTATGATGAATTCTGATTGGTTAAATTATAAAATTATACAAAAACAAAAAAAAACAAATATTAATGCAAAAAATATATGGAATTAAAAAAAAAGTAAATAAACGCCATTTTTGTAATGGAATGGAAGGTATTACCAAAAAAAAAATATTTTTTTTAATTTTTTTTTTATAACCAGGCGTTTCCATTTTGAGGGTAAGTAAAAGAAAACTATTTTTTTTTTAATGACACAAATAACTTTCTTTTTTTTATTTTTCATAATCTGTTGTTTGTATGTATTTTAATTATTTATATTATAATGTTATTTTTAAATTTAATTAATTAAATTTGTTATAAAGACATTTATCATAATTTTTTCTTTGTTTGAATAAAAGTTTTAAAATATATATATATTTATAAAATTTTTTTAAAGATAAAAATAATTAAATATAAAACTTTTTAAGATTTAATATTTTTTTCCGTTTATATAAATGTATTTTCCTTGGAATTGACTTAATAAATTTTGATTCTTTTTTTTTAATATAACTTAAAAATTAAAATAATTCAGATTTAAAAGGATGCTCCTAATTAATATTATTTTAAAACTTAAATATTGATATGATTTAGAGATGGAAATGTTTTTAGAATAAATATCAATTTTTTTTTTAGAAAAGAGAAGGAAAGGAAAGAGTTTGAAAAATTCGTTTGGTAAACATTTATAATGTGTATAATTTTTATATTTGGAATTTTTTTTTAATAATTTCAGATTTTTTTATAATAATATTTACAACATATATGACGCTTAAAGCAGAGACAGAGAGAAAATGTTTAACTTGTCAATTGACTAAAACTGATTTAATTAAAAAAAAATAATATAAAATTTTATGATGATTATTATTTTTTTTTAAATATATATGTTTTTTGTATTTTTTTTTAAATATTTATATATAGTGAAATTGAATATGTTTGTATGTATTATATTGAATGTTTTTTTTTTTTTGTAAAATGTTTAAAGACTCAAAAAAAGTGACTCGTTTATAAGCTGTCTGACTCGGAAGCGGATGAATTTTGTTATGAACTGTCGACCGTTGACCGATTCCTGTTGAATCTCCGTGTAGCTAGCTCTGAATTTTGCACGGGACCCAAATTGGCGGCCTGCGGCGATGAAATTGCACGATAAGTAGCCTTGACGGCATCCCGTATGACTGCCGAATTTTGCGGAAGGTTCATTGAATTGTGAGCCGCGGCGAATTGTTGTTGTTGTTGTTGTTGCGGCATCATTTGTTGCGCGACATCTTGACTTTGTTGTAATTGCATAAGTTGAAGTTGTTGCTGCAATTGATGGGGTTCTTGCGTGGGATGCATGCCATGATGATGATGATGATGATGTTGATGGTGGTGGTTATTCTGATGTTGACTGGCTGAGAAACCGGCTTGACTGAATTGCCAGAGCCAGGGGTTGCAGAGAATTTGATCGGCGGTCGGTCGACTACTCGGAACAATGTGAAGCATTTGCGTGATGAGGACTTTTGCCTCGCTTGATATGGTTTGCCAATTCTGAAAAAAATGGAAAAATTTAATTTAATTATAATTTTTAATTAACTTTTAATTTTTTTATACTTTTTAATTAAAATATTAAATTTTATAAATAATGTAAATTAAATCAATTGAAAAATTAATTACTAATTTAGTTAAAAACATTTTAATAAAAAATTTAGAAAAAATCAATTTTTAATTTAAATTTAAAATTATTTTTTTTACAAATTAATTAAATTATTTTTTTATATTTTATTTTAAAATTAATTCAAATCATGACAATTTGAAAATAAAAAATAATTATTTATTAATATAAATAATTTGAATAAATAATTTTGAAAATTAATTAATATTAAAACTAAAATTTTATTTTTAATTAATTTAAATAAATAATTTTAATTAAATTATCATATTTAATTAATTTTAATCATAATTTTTCCATTATTTAAATTAATTTTATTTTTTTTAATTTTTTAATTAAAATATGAAATTTTATAAATAATTTGAATTAAATCAATTTGAATAAATTAATTTTTAATTTATTTATTTTTGAATTTATTTAATTTTTAAAATTTTGATTAAAAATAAAAAAATCAATTTCACAATTAAATCCTTTTACAAAAATTATTTTAAATAGAAATTACTTATTTTCATATTTTAAAGTAAGAAAATCCCCAAAAAATTACTATTTAAAATTTTAAAAATTTTAATTTTGCCTAATTTCATCTGAATTGAACAAAAAGTTTGAAAAAAAAATATTACCCCATTTTCCAGATCGATTCTCCCAGATTCAATTCTCTCGAGTATCTGTTCCGGCTCGTCAGGTCCCGAAGCAAAGGGCGTTCTCCCATCTAGCATAATGTACAAAAGCACTCCCAACGACCAAATATCGCATGCCATGTCATATCCCCGTCTTCGCAGCACCTCGGGCGCCACAAAGTTCGCCGTGTAGCACGGTGTCATAAGTAATCCATTATCGGCTCTCCATTGCTTCGCGAAGCCCAAATCGCACAATTTCAACGAATCCGGCGTTTGTCTTATCGAAGCGTACAACATGTTTGACGGTTTCAAGTCGCGATGCACGACGCCATGCGAATGCAAAAACGCAACTGCCGACACAATTGTTCGCAACACTGCCGCTGCCTCCATTTCCGACATCCGTTGAATCAAGAGAATGCGATCGAGTAGTTCGCCGCCCCGCAACAGCTCCATCACGAGATAAATGTTTCGGATGTCCTCGTGCACACCGAAGAGCTTCACGATGTTCGGATGGTTGCCGTAACGCAGCAAAATTTCGATTTCTTCGCGGCAATCGTGCCCAGCCTTTTCGATTATTTTTACAGCAAACTGCTTTTTGGTGGTTTTTTGTTCGCACAAGTGACAAACGGAGAACGTGCCGGCACCCAGTTCCTCCATGAGATTGTACTCGTCGCCAAATGCGGTGGCTTGAACACCCGGAATTTCCGAGCTGATGGGCGCAAAGGGAGAACGCGATAAACTACTTGAACTATTTCGATTCTGGTCTTCCAGTAGGCCGGGTGCGATGAAACTAAAGCCGCGGAAAATCTCGTGAGCACTCGCACTTATGGGACCTCCTAAAAAGAATTAAAAGAAAAATTTAAAAATTATTTAAACAACAAAAAAAAAATCAATTTTTTATAAAGATTTTTTTTAAAAAGTTAATTTTTTAATTAAAAAAATTAAAAATAAAAAAAAATAATTAAATAAAAGAAATTTTACTAAAAAAGAGTAAAATTATAATAGATATTGCAATAACTAAAATAATTGAAATAAAATTTTATTTTAAAAAAAATCTAAATTTTAATTAAATTTTTTTATGGCTTAATTTTTTTAAATAAGAAAACAAAAAAAAATAAATTTTAGATTAAAAATTATAATTTATGTAAATTAAAATTATACAAAACAAATTAATTTTAAAAATTATTATCAAAGTCAAAATTTATATTTTTCAAAATAAAATTTGAAAAAAAATATTTAATTTAATGAAAGTAGTAGGGAATGAAGTATAAATTTAAATTTAAAAAAATACAGTCAAAAATTTAATTTTAAAATAATTTTAAAATATTTATTAAAGTTTTATTAAAAGATATCAATTTAAATTTTATAAAAAAAATTAAGAATTTAAAAAAAGTTATCTCAATTTTTATAAAATAAAAATTATTAAAAAAAAATTTAATAAAATAATTAAATTAAATTTTATTAAAAAAATAAGAATAAGAATTTGAAAAAAAAAATAATTCAACTTTTTATAACATAAAAATTTTAATTTTAAAAAGTAAAATTAAAAAAGTTTTTAAAATAGGTACAAGAAATTATTTTAATAAAAAAAAATTAAATCTTTATTAAAATGAACCCATAATTAAATTAAATTTTTTTTTTTAAATAAAATTTTAATTCAATTTCAAATCAATAAATTTTAATTTAAATAAATTTAAAAAAAATAAAATCTTGTTAAATTTCTCACCTGGACTGTCTCTGAAGAAGGAACTCGGTGACTTATCCGTATACTCTGTGTCGAAATAAAATGCGTCGTCTGCCCGCGATACGGCTGGAATGAATGGGGGCCTCACCTCTTTCTTCTCGAGCGCGGGCCAATCAATTGTCGCAAAAAACTCATGCCTCTTGATATCCTCGATGCCATTTTCCGACGATCCGAGTCTATTTTGCGGATTTCTCTTAAACAGCGCCCGCAACAAACTCTGCGCCTCCGGACTCAAATTCTCCGGCATTCCCAGTTTCGACTTTAGAATTTGATTCATCGTGTCTTGCCGATTCTGTCCGTGAAACGGAAGATTTCCCGTAAGCATCTCGAACATCAGTACGCCATAACTCCACCAATCGGCAGCAAAAGTGTGTCCTTTGCGATTGACAACTTCCGGTGCCATGTACTCGACGGTGCCGCAAAAGCTATAAGTTTTCGCGCCATCCAAGGGCTGCTTGGAAAGTCCGAAATCTGTGAGTGCAATGTGTCCATCTTGATCGAGGAGGATATTTTCGGGCTTTAAATCGCGATAAATGACACCCAAACTGTGCAAATGATTCAGTGCCAACGCTAATTCAGCCAGATAAAATTTGACATCCTCTTCGGTGAACATAATTTCCTTGCTTAAACGTGTGAAGAGATCGCCGCCACGCAGGAAATCGAGTATCAAGTACAATTTTCCGGGCGTTTGAAAGGCGTAATGCAGTTTAACGATGAAATTGTGACCGACATCTGCCAAAATATTTCGTTCGTTGGTACTGCGAACGCGATCTTTCACCTTTAATGTCGCCTTTTTCAGCACTTTCATGGCATAAAGGGTGCCCGCGTCTTTCCCAACGACTTTTCGCACGAGAAAAACTTTCCCGAAAGATCCTTCGCCCAGCACCTTCAGCAACTCAAACTGCGACGGATCCGCTTTTTCGTGTCCTTCGCGGACCAATTCCCTCACTTCAATCTCATGTTCGCGCCCGCCGCCATATGCTTCCTCCATTTCCATTGGCTCCGTCACATCCATCGTCTCGTCGAAATCCATGCCAGAAGCGGACTAAAAAAAAATTTTTTTTTGAAAAATTCCATTAAAAAAATTTATTTTAGAGAAAAAGTTGGTAAAATCCCATTATTGAAGCGAATCGAAGGTAAAAATTAAAAATTTCCATCCCCATTTCGACATAAAAAGGACATATGGTACGTAAGACGACAGCAATGCGAGAAAAAAAACATCAGCAGCACTACAACAACAAAACAACTTGTTGCAAAAATCAATATTAATGTATGTCGCATGTACCGTACACGCGATACGCAACAGCAGCAACACAGTGTCTCGCCACATACACACAAGAGGGTCGGAAAACTAGGTGAAAATTTTGCCAATACGTCGGGATTATGCCAACTTTTAATCCAATTAAGCGACTTTTCTCGCCTTTCAAACACGAAACAAGGACAAAAAAAATCATTTCTTACCGCTTCCAGGCCATTCATGGAGACTCCCGTGGCATTGGCGCTCCGAAAGGGATGCGAATTATCAAAATTTGGATTCGCTAAAGGCATTTTTAGCATTTGTGGTTGTTACGGCAATTCCTGTTTTTGTGACGTTCACCATGCAACACTTCCTCAAACAACACTGACGACGACAACGACGACAACTGGATAGTAATTCACTTAATTGAAATTTGCACCATCGGAAGCGAAATTAATCATTTCTTTTATTTTATGTAATAGTCCGCTAATTAGTCGGCATTGAAATTCGCTTTTGTAGGCCTGTTTGTGCGGAGGCTCGTTGCGTTGCTTCACGATGCAAATGTTAACTTTATGACGAAAAATTACAGGGAAAATTCACAAAAATCACTGGACACGAATTTTTTGATGTTTTTTTATGTAGTGTCTTTGGGCTTTGATGTTGACGTCTTGCACGGATCGGAGGCATGCAAGATTTTGAGACGAATGAAAGTGATGAAGTGCAATTTTTTGCATTTCCGGATTATTCATTGCAGTTCTTGTATCACAGGAAAAAGCCTTTGATTTTTTTAATACAAATTTTTTAAAAATTTTTTTAAATTTTTGTGAATTTTTTAGGAGGAATATCGATTATTAAAATTTTGTATTTAAATAACTCAATTTTTCATTTTTTTTAAGTTTTTATAAAAAATATTCAATTTTGTAAAAGATTGATGTAAAAAATTTGCAAAATCTTAAAAAAATTCGATTTCGTTAAAAGTTCGGAAACCTGGGAACCTCATTTCCGGAAAATTTACAAAAATCATAAAGAAATTTCATAGTGTTCGGCACATGCTGCATGTAAAAAAACCATGCATGCATGCAGCATATATGTCGACATGCATGCTGCATGCATGCAACATACTCACAAATTTCAATAGTCCAAATTTCAGTTTTTTAAAGAAAAAATTATTTTTTTTTTCACACTAAATTGAAAATGAATTAATAATTAAATAAAGAATTGAAAAAAATAATTTTCAAAATTGATGAAAAAAAATTAATAATTTTAAAAATATCATATCGTGATGTCGAATACCGATTTTCAAATTAAGACATATTTAAATTCTAAGTAATTTTTTACCATTATGTAGCTTAACCAATCTGAAAAATATCTATTTTCGTTAAACTATAGTTCCATTTTTTTTTTCATTGAAACTTTTCCATTATTGATAGAAAAATATAGTCAAGCTCTTTTTAAAAATCTCAAAACTTTTGTTCAAAAATAAGAAAAATCTTAAAAAATTCAATTTGTCGTAATGTTTTTAAAAGCTATTTAACCCAAAACATTTGACTTTTATTGTATCGGTCTTTAATAGCTACTAAAAAAGTAAAAATATTTTATTTTTTTTTCTTTAAAAAAAAATTTTTTTCATCAAAATAATTTTATTTTCATATTTTACATGTCGACATGTAAATTTTAGGCTACATGCATGTCGACATATATGCTGCATGCATGCATGCCGACATGTATATAGGGAGAACACTAAAATTTCAAAATTTTTAAGAGGAAAAAAAGGGAAAATTCACAATTTGAAAATTTAATTTAAAAAAAAATAATTTAAAGTTGTTGTCGATTATTTTTTTGACCTCCCTCATAATAGCTTAATTTATTAATAAGCTTAAAAGATTAATTTAAAAGAAAATAAGTAAAAAAAATTATCAAAAAGTGATAATATTCACTCAAATTTTCTTAATTTATTACCGCATCGATTAAATATTTTGATACGTCTTGAGTTATTTATTTATCGTATGATATGGCATTTTTTTCTCAATTTATGGATTTTCAAATTTTATATTTGTGAGTCTAAAGTTTTTAATCAATGTATAGCTGATTGATTTAGTTCAATTAGGCTTGAAAGTCTTCCTGAAAAATTATGATTTGGGCATTTTTCGACTAAATGTTGCATAGATTCTATTTCACCGCAATCACATAGCGGCGAAGATGTAATTTGCCATTTGTTGAGGAGAAAATCACAACGGCCACAATTTGTTCTGAATCTGTTTAATTTCGTCCATATATTCCGTGGTTGATGGAGTCTTTTCAATGCGGCAGTACAATCCATCACAATTGACAAATTTTGTACATTTGATTTTTTTATGTCAAAATCTTGGAGTTCTTCAAATTGAATCCAAGGAAGTTTTCTTGACTTCAATCTTACCGGAGGTATGTCTCCCACAATTTCATACAATTATTATTATCGTATGATTTATTATTAAAATTTTTCAAATGGAATTTAAAATTTTATTTATTGGGTTTTCCAACCATATTAAGGCGTCTTCAAAAAGGTTGTGAAGGTCTCATTATCCCGTTAAAGCGTGTTAATAAGCAATCAAAAATTAAATGTTCCATTGTTTGAATTGATCCGCACTCGCATCTTGCATTGTCTGTTATTCTCCATTTATTTAAAAGATTTTGACATCTTCCATGGTTACTTCTGACACGGTTCAATTTCACCCATGATTCACGATTTAAGTTAAATCCTGCAAGTTTTTTTTATTTGGATCACTTATTAAGTTTTTATTTATGACATCGCAATTTTTCAATAATGAGTAGCGAGAAAATATTCAGAAAAGCCTAAATTTAAAATTCGGGAATGAGTTTTGGTGCTTTTAGGCAATTTTAGTTTCGTTGGGTATACTTAAGAGATATTAAATTGAAAACCCACAAATTCACTAAAAATTGTATCCCTTTC
>NW_026973484.1:0-18328 GCF_036172545.1 Culicoides brevitarsis | reverse complement strand
ATATAAATTTAATTAAATTAAGTAAACTTTAACGAGGATTATCGATTATAGAACAAATTTCTCTGATTAATTAAAATACCGGGTATCTAATCCTAGTTTATAAAAAATTTTTTTTAATTTCATAAAATTTTTAATAATAAAATTATTTATTTAAAATTTCATCTAATAAATAAATTTTTTTATTAATTTTTATTCTATTAATTATTAATAAAAAAATTTTATTTACTTTATTAGTATAACCGCAGTTGCTGGCACTAAATTTACCAAAGTTATTTATAAATTATTAAATCAAAATTTCTTTATTTTTTAATATTATTTACTGAAAATAAAATTAATTTAATTTTTAAAATTTTATAAATTCTCTTATTAAATTTCATGTAATATATTTATAAAACAAAATTTTATACTAAAATCAAATATTTTTTAATTATTAATTTAAAAATTTTTAAAAAAATTATTTATTTAAAAAATTTTTATAAAATAATAAAATTATTTTAAATTTAAAGCTTAAAAATAATTAACTTTGAAGGTTAAAAGTTTTTTTTAACTTAAAGCTTTTCATTAGAAGTAATTGTTAAATTACTATAAAATGGTTTAAAGGACCAATGCTTACTTTCAGCCATCTAATGAATAATTATAAATAATAGAATTAAACTATTTCTTAAAAATTCAAAATTTTTAGTGCATCATACACCAAAATATACTATTTTAAAATATATAATTATTTAATAAAAAAATTAAAAAAAAATATAAACTTACAATATTAAAAAAAATAATTAATTTTATTATTTTATTTTTTTTAAAATTTAAAAAATTTCATTTTATAGAAGGATAAAATATAACAAATGAAGTTAAAGTTAATCGCATATAAAAAAATAATGTTAATAATGATATCATTACTAAAAATAAAATTAAAAAAAATATTTTATCTATTAATAAAAATTCAATTACTATTCATTTTGGTAAAAACCCTAAAAATGGGGGTAAACCACCTAAAGAAAAAAAATTTATTATAAATAAAATTTTTAACAAATTTCTATTAATTCCATTATTTTTAAATATATATAACTGATTAAAATTGAAAAGATTAAAATTTTTAAAAATTATAATTAAACATAAATTTAAAATAAAATAAATAAAAAAATACAACAACCATAAATAATTTCTATAAGTTATTGCTATTAATAACCAACTAATATGATTAATAGAAGAAAAACTTAACAATTTTTGTAAAGAAGTTTGATTTAAACCTCCTACAGCTCCTACAAAACATGATAATAAAATAAAAATAATTAATTGATTTAAAAAAGAAAAATAAGAAACAATAGTTAAAGGAGCTAATTTCTGTCAAGTTAATAATAATAAAGAATTTATTCATGATAAACCTTCAATAATATTAGGAAATCAAAAATGGAAAGGAGCCGCACCTAATTTTATTATTATTGAAAAAATTAATAAAATTGATTCATATCTTAAAAAAATATAATTAAAATTTGAAAATTTTAATATATATATAATAGAAACAAATAAAAAAACTATTGAAGCTAATGCTTGTACTAAAAAATACTTAATAGATATTTCAGTTGAATTTAAATTATTTTTTTCAGAAATTAAAGGAATAAAAGACATTAAATTTATTTCTAATCCCATTCATATTCCTAATCAAGAAGAAGAAGAAATTGTTATAATTGTTCCAATAAATAATATAAAAATAAAAAATATTTTATAAATATAATTAATAATTATAAAAAAAAGGAATTAACCTTTATAATTGGGGTATGAACCCAATAGCTTAAATTAGCTTATTTTTATCCTACTAATTTCACTTACCAACCTATTTAATCAGAATTTATCCTACTAATTTCACTTACCAACCTATTTAATCAGAATTTATCCTACTAATTTCACTTACCAACCTATTTAATCAGAATTTATCCTACTAATTTCACTTACCAACCTATTTAATCAGAATTTATCCTACTAATTTCACTTACCAACCTATTTAATCAGAATTTATCCTACTAATTTCACTTACCAACCTATTTAATCAGAATTTATCCTACTAATTTCACTTACCAACCTATTTAATCAGAATTTATCCTACTAATTTCACTTACCAACCTATTTAATCAGAATTTATCCTACTAATTTCACTTACCAACCTATTTAATCAGAATTTATCCTACTAATTTCACTTACCAACCTATTTAATCAGAATTTATCCTACTAATTTCACTTACCAACCTATTTAATCAGAATTTATCCTACTAACATAATTTTTTTAAAAAAATGTTTTATTTAAAGTATATTTTAATTATATATAAAATATTTTATTGATATTTAAATTTAAAAATTTATATACTTAATTTCTAAATTAATAAAATCTTAAAAATCACAAATTTATTTAAATGGTTGTAGTCCTAAAGAAGAAGAAAAAAATTATATAAATTATTAAAAAATTTAATTTAAAATCATGAAAAAATTTATATATAAATTTAATTAAATATAAAATTAATAATTTTTATACTTTATTTTAAATATAAAAATAAAAAATATTTTATTATTTAAATATATATATATATATATATATATATATATATATATATATATATATATATATATATATATATATATATATATATATATATATATATATATATATATATATATATATATATATATATATATATATATATATATATATATATATATATATATATATATATATATATATATATATATATATATATATATATATATATATATATATATATATATATATATATATATATATATATATATATATATATATATATATATATATATATATATATATATATATATATATATATATATATATATATATATATATATATATATATATATATATATATATATATATATATATATATATATATATATATATATATATATATATATATATATATATATTATATATATATTATATATTATAATTAAATTTATATATAAATTTTTTCATGATTTTAAATTAAATTTTTTAATAATTTATATAATTTTTTTCTTCTTCTTTAGGACTACAACCATTTAAATAAATTTGTGATTTTTAAGATTTTATTAATTTAGAAATTAAGTATATAAATTTTTAAATTTAAATATCAATAAAATATTTTATATATAATTAAAATATACTTTAAATAAAACATTTTTTTAAAAAAATTATGTTAGTATGATAAATTCTGATTAAATAGGTTGGTAAGTGAAATTATTAGGATAAATTCTGATTAAATTTTATTAAGTTTAGAAATTAGTATATAAATTTTTAAATAGGTTGGTAAATGAAATATTTTATATAAATAAAACATTGGTTTTTAAATAAAACATTTAGTAGGATAAATTCTGATTAAATAGGTTGGTAAGTGAAATTAGTAGGATAAATTCTGATTAAATAGGTTGGTAAGTGAAATTAGTAGGATAAATTCTGATTAAATAGGTTGGTAAGTGAAATTAGTAGGATAAATTCTGATTAAATAGGTTGGTAAGTGAAATTAGTAGGATAAATTCTGATTAAATAGGTTGGTAAGTGAAATTAGTAGGATAAATTCTGATTAAATAGGTTGGTAAGTGAAATTAGTAGGATAAATTCTGATTAAATAGGTTGGTAAGTGAAATTAGTAGGATAAATTCTGATTAAATAGGTTGGTAAGTGAAATTAGTAGGATAAATTCTGATTAAATAGGTTGGTAAGTGAAAAACTTTAGTTTTAAAACACCTTTAAATTTGCAATTTAATATCATATTTGAATATAAAGTTAATTGATTAAAAAGAAAAAAATTCTTATAAATAAATTTACAATTTATCGCTTAATTTCAGCCATTTAATCAAAATAATTATTTTTTTTTAAAAAAAATATAGATAAAAAAAATAAAGTTTATATTTATTTTAAATTTGATAAAAAAAATTCATAATAATCGAAACAATGGTTATTTTCTACTAATCATAAAAATATTGGTACTTTATATTTTATTTTTGGAATTTGATCAGGATTAATTGGAACTTCTTTAAGAATATTAATTCGTTTAGAATTAAGACACCCAGGAGCTTTAATTGGGAATGATCAAATTTATAATGTAATTGTTACTGCTCATGCTTTTGTAATAATTTTTTTTATAGTAATACCTGTGATAATTGGTGGGTTTGGAAATTGATTAGTTCCTTTAATATTAGGAGCTCCTGATATAGCTTTTCCTCGGATAAATAATATAAGATTTTGATTATTACCTCCTTCAATTACTTTACTTTTATTAAGAAGTTTAGTGGAAAATGGGGCGGGAACTGGTTGAACTGTTTATCCTCCATTATCAGCTAATGTTTCTCATGCTGGGGCTTCAGTTGATTTAGCAATTTTTTCTTTACATTTAGCAGGGATTAGTTCAATTTTAGGAGCTGTAAATTTTTTAACAACAATTATTAATATACGACCAGTAGGAATATCATTTGATCGTGTTCCATTATTTGTTTGATCAGTATTTATTACAGCTATTTTATTATTATTATCTTTACCAGTATTAGCGGGAGCAATTACTATATTGTTAACGGATCGAAATATTAATACTTCTTTTTTTGACCCGGCAGGAGGAGGTGATCCTATTTTATACCAACATTTATTTTGATTTTTTGGTCACCCAGAAGTTTATATTTTAATTTTACCAGGATTTGGGATTGTTTCTCATATTATTTGTCAAGAAAGAGGAAAAAAAGAAGCTTTTGGAGTTTTAGGTATAATATATGCTATTGCTGCAATTGGTTTATTAGGATTTATTGTTTGAGCTCATCATATATTTACTGTTGGGTTAGATGTAGACACTCGAGCTTATTTTACTTCAGCTACTATAATTATTGCTGTTCCTACAGGGATTAAAATTTTTAGTTGAATAGCAACAATATATGGAACTCAATTAAACCTTACTCCTGCTTTGTTATGATCTTTAGGGTTTGTATTTTTATTTACTGTAGGAGGATTAACAGGTATTGTTTTAGCTAATTCTTCTTTAGATATTGTTTTACATGATACATATTATGTAGTAGCTCATTTTCATTATGTTTTATCAATAGGGGCTGTATTTGCTATTATAGGAGGGTTTGTTCATTGATATCCATTATTTACGGGTTTATCAATAGATACAATGTTATTAAAAGCTCAATTTTATATTATATTTTTGGGAGTAAACTTAACTTTTTTTCCTCAACATTTTTTAGGTTTATCAGGAATACCTCGACGATATTCAGATTATCCTGATTCTTATATTACATGAAATATAATTTCTTCTTTAGGATCTTTAATTTCATTTTTAGGAACTTTAATATTTTTATTTATTATATGAAAAAGTTTAGTTTCTAATCAATCTGTATTGTATTCAGAAAATTTAAATTCTTCAATTGAATGGTATCAAAATCTTCCTCCTTCTGAACATAGTTTCATACAAATACCTTTATTAATTAAATAAAAAAAGTTTTTATAAATAAAAATTTAATATGGCAGATAAATGCAATAGATTTAAATTCTATCAATAAAGTATAACTTTTATTAAAATTATTAATGGCAACTTGAGGAAGTATATTTTTATTAGATAGAAGTTCTCCTGTAATAGAACAATTAAATTTTTTTCATGATCATACTTTATTAGTATTAATAATTATTACAGTTTTAATTGGTAATTCTATATTATCTTTATTTTTTAATAAATTTTCTAATCGATTTTTATTAATAGATCAATTTATTGAAATTTTTTGAACAATTATACCAGTTTTAGTTTTATTTGCAGTAGCTTTACCTTCTATACGATTATTATATTTATTAGATGATCCTTACAAATCTTCAATTAGTGTAAAAGTTATTGGGCATCAATGATATTGAAGATATGAATATCCTGATTTCAATAATTTAGAATTTGATTCTTATATAATTCCTACTAATGAATTAAATATAAATGAATTTCGTTTATTAGATGTAGATAATCGATTAATTTTACCTAGATATACAAATATTCGATTTATTGTTTCAGCAATAGATGTATTACATTCATGAACAATTCCATCTCTAGGAATTAAAGTAGATGCTGTACCTGGTCGATTAAATCAAATTAATACTTATATATATCGAGTTGGTTTATATTTTGGTCAATGTTCAGAAATTTGTGGGGCAAATCATAGATTTATACCAATTGTTTTAGAATCTGTTTCTATTAAATATTTTATTGCTTGAATAAAAAATTTTATAAATTAATTTTTTATTATATTAAATAAAAAAATTAGTTAAATTTATAACATTAGTTTGTCAAACTAAAATTATTTCTATAAATATTTTTTAATCCCACAAATAGCTCCTTTAAAATGAATTATTTTATTTTTAATTTTTTTATTTACATATATATTTGTTAATTTTATGAATTATTATTTATTTATACCAAAAATTGTTGATTTAAAAAATTTTGATAAAAATTCTAATAAAAATTTAAATAAAAAATTTTTAATAAAATGATAATAAATTTATTTTCAGTTTTTGATCCTTGTTCATCAATTTATAATTTTTCATTAAATTGAATAAGAACATTTTTGATTTTTTTATTAATACCAATATCTTATTGAATTATTCCTTCTCGAATTTCTTTTATAATGCAAACAATTTTTCAAGTTTTACATAAAGAATTTAAAATTTTATTAGGTGTTAATTCATTTAATGGGTCAACATTTTTATTTATTAATTTATTTGTGTTTATTTTTTTTAATAATTTTTTAGGGTTATTTCCTTATATTTTTACTTCTTCTAGACATTTAGTATTTACATTTGACTTTAAGATTACCTTTATGAATTAGTTTTATATTATATGGGTGAATTAATAATACTCAACATATATTTTGTCATTTAGTACCTCAAGGTACACCTAGATTATTAATACCTTTTATAGTATGTATTGAAACAATTAGAAATTTTATTCGCCCAGGTACTTTAGCTGTCCGGTTAACTGCTAATATAATTGCTGGACATTTATTAATAACTTTATTAGGAAATACAGGAGTATCAATAAGAACTATATTTGTAAGAATTTTAATTATTGTGCAAATTTTATTATTAACTTTAGAATCAGCAGTATCAATTATTCAAGCTTATGTATTTGCTGTATTAACAACTTTATATGCTAGAGAAATTAATTAATTAATAATGATAAACCATTCTAATCACCCATTTCATTTAGTAGATTATAGTCCTTGACCATTAACAGGAGCTTTAGGAGCTTTTTGTTCAGTAACTGGATTAGTTCAATGATTTCATCAATATAGATTAAATTTATTTATAATAGGAAATATTATTACTTTATTAACTATATATCAATGATGACGTGATATTTCTCGAGAAGGGACCTTTCAAGGTTTACATACATATGATGTTGTTACTGGTCTTCGATGGGGTATAATTTTATTTATTACATCAGAAGTTTGTTTTTTTTTTTTTTTCATTTTTTTGAACTTTTTTTCATAGAAGATTATCTCCTACTATTGAGTTAGGGGAAATTTGGCCTCCTTTAAATATTCAAGCATTTAATCCTTTTCAGATTCCTTTATTAAATACAGTAATTTTATTAACTTCTGGAATTACAATTACTTGAGCTCATCATAGATTAATAGAAAATAATAAACAACAAACTACTCAAGGTTTATTTTTTACTATTTTATTAGGACTATATTTTTCTATTCTTCAAGGTTATGAATATATAGAAGCATCTTTTACAATGTCTGATTCAGTATATGGTTCAATTTTTTTTTTAACTACAGGATTTCATGGATTACATGTATTAATTGGAACAATATTTTTAATTATTTGTTTAATTCGTCATTTAAATAATCATTTCTCTATAAATCATCATTTTGGGTTTGAAGCTGCTGCATGATATTGACATTTTGTAGATGTAGTATGATTATTTGTTTATATTTCTATTTATTGATGAGGTAATTATTTATATAATATAAAAAGTATATATGACTTCCAATCATAAAGTTTATTAATTAATATAAATAATAATAATTTTAATAATTTTATTAATTATTACCATAATTATTTCTAATATTGTTATAATTTTAGCTTCAATTTTATCAAAAAAATCTTTTTATGATCGAGAAAAAAATTCTCCTTTTGAATGTGGATTTGAACCTTTTAATTCTTCTCGTTTACCTTTTTCTTTACGATTTTTTTTAATTGCTATTATTTTTTTAATTTTTGATGTAGAAATTGCTTTAATATTCCCTATAATTTTTTCATTAAAAATTAATTCTTTAATTAATTGAAGAATTACTATTTTAATTTTTTTAATAGTTTTAATTTTAGGTTTATTTCATGAGTGAAATCAAGGAGCTTTAGATTGAAATAATTAATTTTTTAAAAATAGGGTTGTAGTTTAAATAAAAAATATTTGATTTGCATTCAAAAGAAATAATTTTTATCTGCCTTATTTTTTTTTTTAAAAAAAAATAAGAAGCAAATTGATTGTGATTAGTTTCGACCTAATTTAAGACTAAAGTCCTTATTTTTAATTGAAACCAAAATAGAGGTATATCATTGTTAATGATAAAATTGAAAATATTATTCCAATTAAAAGAATATTGGATTAAGAAAAAGCTGCTAACTTCTTTCTTTAATGGTTTAACTCCATTTATATTCTTATTTATATAGTTTAAAAAAAAACATTACATTTTCATTGTAAAAATAAATTTTATTTTATAAATTTAAATTATTTAAAAACAAAAAAGTTTCTTTGACAGCTTCAATGTCATGCTCTAAATATAAGCTATTTAAATAAAATATTATAAAAAAATAAAAAATTAATCAACTAAAAAATACTATAAAATAAAATTTTAAATTATTTTTTATTAAAACTTGTAAAAAAGATGAAATATGTAAAAATCTATAAAAAAGATTTTTTACTATAAATGTTTCTAATCAACCATAATCAGAAGATTTTGTATATATTTCTCTTATAAATAAAGGGTATTTAGTAATATTTACTGTAACAATAAAAGGTAAAAATCATATTGAACCAAAAAATATTACAGAAAATTTAAATTTTATAATTTTTGATTTTAAAAAAATTATTCATTTTGATAAAATTGTTCCTATAATCCCCCCTAATACACAAACTATTAAAGTTATTAATTTTAAGTATAAAGGTAAAATAATAAAATAAGGAATTGGGAAAATTATTCAACTTAAAATACATCCTCCAATAATTGTTATAATTAATAAACCTATTATTCTAAAAATTATTGTAATAGAATTGTCATTTAAATAATGATAAGTTCATCTATTAAAATTAGAATATAATGTATAATAAATCAAACGAAATCTATAACAAACAGTTAAACCTGTAGAAAAATAAAATAAAAAATAAGACAAAATATTAATTCTATTATTAAAAACTACTATTTCTAAAATTAAATCTTTTGAATAAAATCCAGAAAGAAAAGGTATTCCACATAAAGCTAAATTAGCAATATTAAAGTTTATAATAGTTATTGGCATTTGTAAAATTAAAGAACCTATATAACGAATATCTTGAAAATTTTTTATATTATGAATAATTATTCCTGCACATATAAATAATAAAGCTTTAAATAAAGCATGTGTTAATAAATGAAAAAATGCTAAATAAGTTAATCTTATTGCTAAAGTTCTTATTATTAATCCTAATTGTCTTAAAGTAGAAAGAGCAATAATTTTTTTTAAATCAAATTCAAAATTTGCCCCTAATCCTGCTATAAATATAGTTAATATTCTAATTAATAATAAAATTTTTCTAGAAAATAAATGTATTAATAAATTATTAAATCGAATTAATAAATAAACTCCTGCTGTTACTAATGTTGATGAATGAACTAAAGCAGAAACAGGAGTAGGTGCTGCTATTGCAGCTGGTAATCAAGCAGAAAATGGAATCTGAGCTCTTTTAGTTATAGCTGCTAAAATTAATATTGAACCAATAATTTTTAAATAAAAATCATTTTTTATAATATCTAAATAAAAGATATAATTTCATGAACCAAAATTTAATATTCAAGCAATTGATAATAAAATTAATACATCACCAATTCGATTAGATAAAAATGTTAATATACCTGCATTAAAAGATTTAATATTTTGATAATAAATTACTAAACAATAAGATACTAATCCTAAACCATCTCATCCTAATAAAATTCTGATTAAATTTGGACTAATAATTAATAAAAATATTGAAAATACAAATATTAAAATTAACATAATAAATCGATTTATATTTTTATCATTATTTATATATTCTTTTCTATATAAAATTACTAAACAAGAAATTAATCTAACAAATGATAAAAAAAAACAGGATATTCAATCAATCAAAATAGTTATTACAATTATTGAGGAATTTACAGATATTAATTCTAATTCATAAAAATATCTTATTTCATTTATTAAACAATAAGAACCTTTTAAAAATATAAATTACCTTTAAAAATATAATTACTCTAAATAAAAATAAAAATAAATAATAAATTACACAAATTGATAAATTAATCACTATTTATATATTTTTTTTTAATTTTAAAAATTAATATTAATTTAATTTAATAAATTAATGAATATGAAAAATCATATAATTTACCCTATCAAGGTAACCCTTTTAATCAGGCAATTCATTGAATTATTTAAAGTAAATTATATACATTTTTGATTCCACAAATCAATGTTTTTTTTAAACTATTTAAATTATTTAAATTTAAAAATTAATATTTTTTAAATTCAAAATATACAAAAATCAGGTTTTAAAATAAGTAAGTTTAAAGGTAACCAATGTAATATTAAAACTAAATTTTCTCGAACAGTAGAAATATTATAATTTAATATTAATGAATTTAAATTACCGTGTTGATTTCTACAATATAAATAAATTGAATATGCCCCCCCTAAAAAAGTTATTAAAGAAATAAAAAATATTCTTAATCAAGATCAGTTAATAATTGAAGTTAATAAAAAAATTTCACCTATTAAATTTAAAGATGGAGGTGCAGCTATATTTCTAATTCTTAATAAAAATCATCATATAGAAATTCTTGGGATAAAATTTATTAATCCTTTATTAATAAATAAACTTCGTCTTCTTGTTCGTTCATAAATAATATTTGATAAACAAAACAACCCTGAAGAACATAAACCATGTCCAATTATTAAAATATAAGAACCTATAAATCCTCAAATAGAAAGAGTTATTAATCCACTAATTGCAATTCCTATGTGAGCTACAGAAGAATAAGCAATTAAAGCTTTTATATCTACTTGTATTAAACATATTAATCTAATTAATATCCCACCAATTAATGAAATTACATAAAATATAATATTATATTTTATTGATAAAGATTGAATTAAAATATAAATTCGAAATAATCCATAACCCCCTAATTTTAATAAAACTCCAGCTAAAATTATTGATCCTGAAACAGGAGCTTCTACATGAGCTTTTAATAATCATAAATGAACAAAAAATATTGGTATTTTTACTAAAAAAGCTATAATTAATCTAAAATATAATAATCTAAATTTATAATCTTTAAATAATATAAAGTAACTTAATGAATTTAAATTATTCTGACAATATAATAAAGTTATTAATAAAGGTAAAGAAGCAAATAATGTATAAAATATCAAATAAAACCCAGCTTGTAATCGTTCAGGTTGATATCCTCACCCTAAAATTAAAAAAAAGGTTGGAATTAATCTTCTTTCAAAAAAAAAATAAAATAAAAATAAATTTAATGAAGAAAAAGTTAAAATTAAAGTTAATATAAGAAAAATTACTATAAAAATAAAATAATTTAATTTATTATTGTATTTATAAATTTTTTCTCTAGATATAAATATTAAGGAAGTAATTCATAATCTTAATAAAATTAATCCATAGGATAAAATATCTAATCCTAAAAAATAAGAAATTTTTGTAGGAAAAAAATTACAATTTATTATTATAATTATAAATAAAAAAAATAATAAAAAAATAAAATTTTGAACCATTCAAAAAATTTTTTTATTAAATCTTATAATTAAAATTCTTATTGAAAAAAAAAAAATATTAACATTGTAAAATATTAAAAGTTTGAAAATAATCATTTCCATGAGTTCGAATTAAAGCTACTAAAATTGATAATCCTAAAGAACCTTCACAAACACTAAATGTTAAAAACATTATTCTATAAAAATATTCAAAATTTATAAAATTTAAACAAATAAATATTATTCCATAAATAATTAATACAATTATTTCTAAACTAATTAATGTTATTAATAAATGTTTATGATTAAAAATAAAAACTATTAAACTTAAAATAAATAAAATTAAATAAATTCATAAATTTAAATAAATTATCATTAGTAGTTTTAATAGTTTAAAAAAAACATTGGTTTTGTAAACCAAAAATAAATATATTTTTTTAAAATATCAGAAAAAAATAAATTATTCATCTTTAATCTCCAAAATTAATATTTTTATTAAACTATTTTCTGAAATTAATTTTATTATAATGATATTTTTATTAATTAATTCATTTATATTTACTCAATTAACCCATCCTATAGCAATAGGATTAATTTTATTGATGCAAACTATATTAACTTGTTTATTTACAGGAATTTTATCAAAAACTTTTTGATTTTCTTACATTTTATTTTTAATTTTTATTGGGGGGTTATTAATTTTATTTATTTATATATCATCTTTAAATTCTAATGAAAAATTTAATTTTTCAAGAATATTTTTTTTAAAAATATTCATTTTATTTATGATAATAAGATTTTTATTTATAATATTCAATAAATTATTTATTGAATTATTTTTTAATCATGAAATAATAAATTTTTTCTCTAATATTAATTTAATAAAAGAAAATTTTTTAATTAATTCAAAAATATACGAATTACCTAATAATTTTTTAATAATTTTTTTAATTAATTATTTATTATTTAATTTAGTAATTGTAGTAAAAATTACTAACTTTTTTTATGGGCCTTTACGAATTTCTTACTAATGAATAAATCTTATCGAAATAGACATCCTTTATTAAAAATTGTTAATAATTCATTAATTGATTTACCTGCTCCTTGTAATCTTTCTATTTGATGAAATTTTGGTTCATTATTAGGATTATGTTTAATTATTCAAATTTTAACTGGTTTATTTTTAGCCATACATTATACAGCAGATATTCAATTAGCTTTTAATTCAGTTAATCATATTTGTCGTGATGTTAATTATGGTTGATTATTACGAACTATACATGCTAATGGTGCAAGTTTTTTTTTTATTTGTATTTATTTACATATTGGACGAGGTTTATATTATAAATCATACTTAAATACTCATACATGAAATGTAGGAGTATTATTATTATTTTTAACTATAGGAACAGCTTTTATAGGTTATGTTCTTCCTTGAGGACAAATATCATTTTGAGGGGCTACAGTTATTACTAATTTATTATCCGCAATTCCATTTTTAGGGTTAGATTTAGTTCAATGATTATGAGGGGGATTTGCTGTTGATAATGCAACTTTAACACGATTTTTTACATTTCATTTTTTATTACCTTTTTTAATTTTAGGTACTACAGTAATTCATTTATTATTTTTACATCAATTAGGTTCTAATAATCCTTTAGGAATTAATAGTAATGTTAATAAAATTCATTTTCATCCTTATTATATTTATAAAGATTTAGTAGGATTTTTAATATTATTAATATTTTTAATTATTTTATGTTTAACTAATCCATATATATTAGGAGACCCAGATAATTTTATTCCAGCTAATCCATTAAGAACACCAGTTCATATTCAACCAGAATGATATTTTTTATTTGCTTATGCAATTCTTCGATCAATTCCTAATAAATTAGGTGGAGTTATTGCTCTAGTTATATCAATTGCTATTTTATTTATTATACCTTTTGTTAATAAAAGAAATTTTCGTTCATTAAGATTTTATCCTGTAAATAAAATAATATTTTGATTATTTTTTATTATTGTAATTTTATTAACATGAATTGGAGCTCGTCCTGTAGAAAGACCATTTATTTTAACTGGACAAATTTTGACTATTTTATATTTTTTATATTTTTTAATTAATCCATTAATGATAAAATTATGAGATAATTTTATTAAATAATTAAATCAATGAGCTTGTAAAAGCATATGTTTTGAAAACATAAGAAAAAATTTTTTATTTTATTGATTTTACTTTAAATTATTCATAAAATTAAAATAAATAAAATTATTTTAAATCTAATAAATAAAATTAAATAACATAATGAAAAAGGTAAATAACTTTTTCATGCTAAATATATTAATTTATCATAACGAAATCGAGGTATTGTTCCTCGTACTCAAATAAAAAAAAAGCAATAAAAGATAATTTTATATAAAAAAATAAATTAAATAAATTTGAACCTAAAAATATTACTATTACTCTAAATAATATTCTTATAAATAAAATTCTAGCATATTCAGCTAAAAAAATTAAAGCAAATCCTCCTCTAGCGTATTCAACATTAAATCCTGAAACTAATTCTGATTCTCCTTCTGTAAAATCAAAAGGAGTACGATTAGTTTCAGCTAAAGAAGAAATTAATCAAACATAACTTAGAGGAATTGTTAAAAAAATTAACCATAAATTAATTTGTTTTAAATAAAAATCGATAAAAGAAAATCTAAATACTAAAATAATTAAAGAGATAAAAATTAAAGCTAATCTAACTTCATAAGAAATTGTTTGAGCTACTGCTCGCAATCCTCCTAATAAAGAATATTTAGAATTAGATGATCACCCAGCAATTATAATTCTATATACTCTAATTCTTGTACAGGATAAAAAAAATAAAATCCCTAAATTAAAAGAAAATAATTTGATTAATAAAGGAAATCTAATTCATAAAAATAAAATTAAAAATAAAGAAAATACAGGGCAAAAATAATAAATTAAATAATTAGAAATATTTGGATAAATTATTTCTTTAGAGAATAATTTAATTGCATCTCTAAAAGGTTGTAAAATTCCATTAATTCCTAATTTATTAGGACCTTTACGAATTTGAATATAACCTAAAATTTTTCGTTCAAATAATGTTAAAAAAGCAACTCTTACTATTACACAAATAATTAAAATTAAAGAACCAATTACAGGTAAAATAAAATCTAATAATATCATTTTATTGTTTGTATATTATACATTTATAAATTCTAAATTTATCACATTCAAATCTGTCAAAACAATATTAATATTTTAATATAAATCTATTTTAATAATAAAATTAATATATTTGGTCCTTTCGTACTAAAATATATAAATAAAAAAAAGATAGAAACCAACCTGGCTTACGCCGGTCTGAACTCAAATCATGTAAGAATTTAAAAGTCGAACAGACTTAAATTTTAAACTTCTACACCTAAATTAATTCTTAATTCAACATCGAGGTCGCAAACTATTTTATCGATAAGAACTCTTTAAAATAATTACGCTGTTATCCCTAAAGTAACTTAATTTTTTAAACATTTAATATTATTATATATTCAATAATTTAATTATATTTATAAAACAAAATAAAAGTTTTTTAAATTTCATTATCCTCCCAATAAAATTTTTAATAAATAATTTATTTAAATTTTTTCAAAATTTATATTATCAATTAAAAATAAAGATTTATAGGGTCTTCTCGTCTAATTTTTTTATTTTAGCATTTTTACTAAAAATTTAAATTCATTTTTATTAATATAAAAATAGTTGATATCTCATCCAACCATTCATACTAGCCTTTAATTAAAAGACAATGGATTATGCTACCTTTGCACAGTCAGAATACTGCGGCCGTTAAATTTTCACCGGGCAGGTTAAACTTTTTATTCATTCAAAAAGACATGTTTTTGATAAACAAGTGGACATCATTTTTGCCGAATTCTTATAAATTAATTTATTGATAAAAAATTAATTTTACAAAAAAAAATTACTAATTAAATCATTATTTTAAAAATTTTTTAATTAAACTTTTTATCTTAATAAATATTTAAAATTTTTTAAAATATTAATATTTAATTAAATAAATTATAACATTTTTATTAATTAAAACTAATTTTAAGCTTAAATTTTTTTAATTTTTCTAAAAATTTTTAAAAATTTATAATAAAGCTTATCCCTTATTATATATAAATTAATTAAATAATTAATTAATCAAAAAATTAATTATTAATTAATTTATAATTTAAAATTATTTCTTAAGAAATTAGATAAATTTATATACGATTAACTTTTAATTTCTAATAAAAATTTTAAAATAATTATACCATATTAAATTTAAAAATTTATTAAATCATATAAATTCGAAACTAATCAATTTAAATTATTAATTTAATTTACTTTGAAACACAAAATACAATTAATTAAATTTAATTTTTAAATTAGCAATTTTCAATTTTTTCAAATTTCTTTTTCAATACTAATTTTCTATAATTAAATTTATTTTTTCTTTAAAAATTACTAAAAATATTTTTATTAAAATTCTTTTTATTAATAATTAATAAATAATTTTTTATAAATCAATTTAATTTGATTTGCACAAATA
Organism: Culicoides brevitarsis; assembly: GCF_036172545.1. Lineage (NCBI taxonomy): Eukaryota > Metazoa > Arthropoda > Insecta > Diptera > Ceratopogonidae > Culicoides > Culicoides brevitarsis. The sequence continues at coordinate 1,663 of NW_026973484.1, read as the reverse complement.
TTTTTTCAATGTAACTGAAATACTTTTCTATTAAAGTTTTAAATTGAATTCTAAAAACATTTTCCAATATTTTTACTTTGTTACGACTTATCTCATTTTAGAATGAGAGCGACGGGCAATATGTACATATTTTAGAGTCTAATTCAATTAAATTTTATAAATTAATTTACTTTCAAATTCTTCTTTTAAATAAAATCAATTTATTTATCTGATAAAATAAAATTTAATGAAATTCATTTCTTCTTAACTATAAACTATGCCTTGACTTGACATTAAATATAATTTTATAAAAATTTTTATTGAAATTTAAATTTTTAAATATATTCAATAACAGCGGTATATAAATTTAATTAAATTAAGTAAACTTTAACGAGGATTATCGATTATAGAACAAATTTCTCTGATTAATTAAAATACCGCCAAATTTTTTAATTTTTAAGAATTTAACTATAAATGATCTATTATAATAATTTGTATTTAATAATAGGGTATCTAATCCTAGTTTATAAAAAATTTTTTTTAATTTCATAAAATTTTTAATAATAAAATTATTTATTTAAAATTTCATCTAATAAATAAATTTTTTTATTAATTTTTATTCTATTAATTATTAATAAAAAAATTTTATTTACTTTATTAGTATAACCGCAGTTGCTGGCACTAAATTTACCAAAGTTATTTATAAATTATTAAATCAAAATTTCTTTATTTTTTAATATTATTTACTGAAAATAAAATTAATTTAATTTTTAAAATTTTATAAATTCTCTTATTAAATTTCATGTAATATATTTATAAAACAAAATTTTATACTAAAATCAAATATTTTTTAATTATTAATTTAAAAATTTTTAAAAAAATTATTTATTTAAAAAATTTTTATAAAATAATAAAATTATTTTAAATTTAAAGCTTAAAAATAATTTTTTATAGTTAACTTTGAAGGTTAAAAGTTTTTTTTAACTTAAAGCTTTTCATTAGAAGTAATTGTTAAATTACTATAAAATGGTTTAAAGGACCAATGCTTACTTTCAGCCATCTAATGAATAATTATAAATAATAGAATTAAACTATTTCTTAAAAATTCAAAATTTTTAGTGCATCATACACCAAAATATACTATTTTAAAATATATAATTATTTAATAAAAAAATTAAAAAAAAATATAAACTTACAATATTAAAAAAAATAATTAATTTTATTATTTTATTTTTTTTAAAATTTAAAAAATTTCATTTTATAGAAGGATAAAATATAACAAATGAAGTTAAAGTTAATCGCATATAAAAAAATAATGTTAATAATGATATCATTACTAAAAATAAAATTAAAAAAAATATTTTATCTATTAATAAAAATTCAATTACTATTCATTTTGGTAAAAACCCTAAAAATGGGGGTAAACCACCTAAAGAAAAAAAATTTATTATAAATAAAATTTTTAACAAATTTCTATTAATTCCATTATTTTTAAATATATATAACTGATTAAAATTGAAAAGATTAAAATTTTTAAAAATTATAATTAAACATAAATTTAAAATAAAATAAATAAAAAAATACAACAACCATAAATAATTTCTATAAGTTATTGCTATTAATAACCAACTAATATGATTAATAGAAGAAAAACTTAACAATTTTTGTAAAGAAGTTTGATTTA